>NW_005354212.1:201964-257874 GCF_000412655.1 Myotis brandtii | reverse complement strand
TAAATACTACAAAATCTTTGTTATATAAAGAGATAATTAAAGAACATGCAACCAAAAATTGTAGGAAAAAATGTTATAGAGGTATGTGTCAAGGGATAAATTAATAGAGAGATACATTATTTTTCTGAATTGTATGATGATTGTGGGTTTTTTCAGTTTTTTAAAATTGTAGCTTGTTATAATTTAGTTTTTAATTTTGGATAAATATTAATTTTGTATTTAAAATTTTGAACTATTTTCTTAAAGGGGCTTCAAATGTTGCATGAGTGTCATGACTCTTTATAACATGGTTCTGTCCCTGAAGAAAGAAAGGAAGATAATACTACCTAGTCAGCATCTCTTTAAACAAGAACAACACAAACAATGTGTACACTCTTATAAAAGATTACAGGTATGAGCAGTGAATGGATCAGTCAGGATGGTGAGAAAAGCACCCCTTTCCCAGGGTGATAACTATGGAAACTTGTGTTTAAAGCCTCTATAGAACTCAAGTTTATCCAGACTGATTATGGAAAAGCTGAGTAGGGAAAATTAGGAACAGCATTTATTCACTGAACTTTTGAAGACAACCAATATTTCTAGCTAAAAATTTTAGTACAGAATCAAGTACAACAATATTAATATATTCATGACAATATAGAGAATGAGAAACAAAGGCATTGAACCAGCTAATAAAGAGTTCAACTTCTGAAGGAGAGATGATGGAGACAGATAATGAATGCTCTCAGCAAGACAGATTGTATCAGAGATGTGAATAGAGAATAATGTGTAAACATCAGAAATAAAAGGACAAATGACAACAGTAAGAGAGTGAGCAAGGAGGGCTCAGAAAAATTTCAAAGGAGCGAGAGACCCTAACACTGATGCTGCATAGCTCAGTTCAGCATTGCTCTAGCCACACTTTCCAGTTGAGGGTTTGTGGAGCTAGACAAAAGAATGGTAATGTCACAGGGCCTATTGGGCTGTGTTTATTGTCTCTTTAGCAATTCAAGATCTAATTAGGGGAAAAAGTGATAAAGAAAAAGAACTAAATAAGAGGGAATGAAGAAGACATTGGAAATGCTGAGAGAGAGATATGAGAGAATAATGACAGAAAAGAAAGTCATACCTACTGTGGAGAAGAGAGGAGGATGCATGTAGACACATAGCTTTGTTTTAGCTCCATGGCTGATCTTCTCTGCAACTTCATCCCATACCATAATACTCTGTTCTCTGCTTTTACTAGAGGACAGGGGCTGGGGCTGAAGAGTATTGATTAAGGAGGACTCCTGGGTAAGCCAGAGCCCAGAGGCAACAAGTGATTTTTATAATAGAAGAAAAAGCAAAAAGAACCCATTTTGGAATGATATGTCAGCTACACTTTACTGGATTTACCCAAACTATAATGATAATAGTAATTGCTTGTGTTGATTGAGTATGTGTCATGGACCAGATGTTAGTCTAAGCACCTTACAGACATTATTGCATTTAATGTTCACAACACTTTGAAGTAGGTATAAATATTATTTCTATGTTACAAGTTGAGAACATTCAAGTCCAGAAAAGTTAAGAAATATGCCCCAGGTCACAGAAATAGCAATTGGTGGAATTTTTAGAATGGTCTTTCTGAAAACAGAGTTCAGGTTCTTTAACTCTACAACATGGTACCTACAATTAAAAAATAAATGCTCAACTGTGACTCACATTAGAAGCAAAACCATTTATGGTTTTGCTCACTTAAAGTTGTAGATAGGATGTCATTCCATCTCTTATTATTTCTCCACCTTTCTCATTCACCCACATACACCTGTGTGTGCACAGGAGGCATTTCACTGCTCACTTCCTCAAGTAGAAAACATTATAGCAGTCTATGCTGAATCCTTTCTTTCATGTTTCTTGTTAGAAAAAAGCATCCAGATATTGGTACCAATCTCCTAAATTAGTGCTCCATCCAAAAGTTAGATTCAGCTTGTTGAGCATATTTTATATCCCATCCTTACTGGTTAATGAGCTTGGGTTCCATTAACAAACACCCAGTGACTTTCCACATTCCCTTAGAATCTGTGTAGCAAGTTATTCTTTACAGATGGCTCCTCTGCATGAGACTGGAGGTAACTGTGCTGTCTAAATCTCAGTGTCTTGCCAGTTTAGTAAATCAATACACTTATAAAAAATAGCTAAGACACTAATTCCCATTAAGAACTAATAGTGAACAATATTTTTTATCTTGCGTTAAAACTGTGCTTGAGTTAGAAACCACTAGATTTCTCTTTACCCTTCTATAGCTTAAATATCTAAAGTTGGCATTATGTCATTTTATCATACAATACGTAAATGATCTCTCAAGCAAAAATATTAATAAATTTTTACTTTAAAAGAAATTTAAATTTCTATAATGAACATTAATGACATAGTATTTGTGAAAAGTGATAATCTTCTCCAAGATTCTGGTGAATTCTAAACTAGATATTACAGCCATCTAAAAGATACAGGGTGTCCCAAGAAAATGTATACAGCCTTTGAGTAATTATAAAGGCAGTGTTTATTAAAATACATTTCATTTTCAAAATGTAATAGAATCAGCTGTTAAGTATATATACATTTTGGGGGATGTCCTATATTTAATATTGTACCAAATAGTGAATATATTTCCTAAACTATGACTAACCATTAGCAATTCTAGGCTTCTGTGTTAGTTAAAACATTAATGCCAGCAGAGCTCACGTTAAGGGTTTGATGTGTATATGTTACAGACGTGAGAGAAAACAAGTCAAAACAGGCAATGTGTGTTGGGAATAAAGAGCAGTGGTCTCTGGAATGCTTTTGTCTTGGATATGTGAGAAAACGATAAAACTGTTTTAGATCCTTGGGTTTGGAATGAAATAGGTCTGATATTGGCTTTGAGTAAGTTACTTTAGCCTTTGTGAATTTCAATTCTCACCTGTAAAATTGGGATCATAATAATCTTGCTTCCATTGTTAGCTGAGCACTAAACATTCTGTGTAAAAAGCACAGCGCTATGGACATTCTGTAGGCCATCTCATGAATGTCCTCAGGGATTTCAAATCCAAAAGTGAACTTAGCAACTCTCCTTCCTTCACCACCACTCTTGCCACATTTCAATCACTCAAATCTAAATCATAGGATCATCACTGAATCCCTCAACTTACATATTTAGTTAGATCTGCAAATGCTGTCAAAACTGTCTCTTCAATATATCTGACCTTGTACCAAGGTGAGGAGGGTTTTATATGAAGCCTTGAGAGTCCTAGGGGAAAACGTAATATCAGCTCCATCTCTTGGCCCCTTTTTCTCACCCTCTAAAAGCTCAGAAACTTCATATGGTCCAGGGTCTGCCACTTCTATTCATACTCCGGCACAAAATTTTACCGATAAGGTTATTACCTTAAATTGTCCCTTGGTGACAGTATGAAAAAAATCCTAAGACAACTTCCAATTTCATTTAAAGCCACCAAACACAGTCATCTACAGAACCCCCTCACACAGATATAATGTGGTAGGAAAACAGAAATATTTTGAAATCCTTACCAATATATTTTCCCTTCTTGGTAATTGTTTTAGGTTTAATTATGTTCTCAGACCTCAAATTCCTATGTTGACATTCTAACCCCAGTACCTCAAAATGTCATCTTATTCGGACATAGGGTCTTTACAGAGGTAATCAAGTTAAAATGAGGTCATTAGAGTGGGCCTTAATCCAATATGACTGGAATCTTTATAGACGGGGAAATTTAGACACAACAAATACAAAGGGAAATAATGTGACAACACAGGCAGAAGACCACAATCTACAAGCCAGAGAGAGGGGCCTGGCACAGATTCTTCCTCACAGCCTTCAAAATGAACCAAATCTGCCAGCACCTTGATTTCAGACTTCTGGTCTCCAGAAATGTAAGACAATACATTTCTATTGTTTAAGACTCTTAGTTTGTGTGATTTGATTTTATTACAGCAGTCCTAGAAAACCAATACAGTAGTCCAGATTCTTTCCCTACAGCCCTTCAGCAGTCCTGCAGCCTGGGAAGGGGCAGATGAAGGACCGCTGAAGGAGGAAGGAAGATGGAAATGAGGAGTGACTCTTCTTAGGTAACAGGAAATGGAAAGCCCATCAGGAGTCACAGGAAAGAGCTGAGTTTGGTAAGAGAGAGGGAAGAAGAGAAAGAGAGGCAAAAGAGAGATGAAAAATCAAAGAAGAAAAAACTCAGGAATATCTTAAATTTCTACCTAACATCAGGGTTGAACTTCTGTGGAGGGGTGCAGTAGAGATACTCTTTACAGGTGTTGCTCCTCACTTATCTGGAAATTTCTAAGCCCTTAGAGAAGCCATGATTTGCTCATGATGCCCAGGGTTGAACTTCTGTGGAGGGGTGCAGTAGAGATACCCTTTACAGGTGTTGCTCCTCACTTCTCTGGAGAGCATATGGGGTGGAAGGGGAGTTGGGCTGGCCAGGGGGAGCTGTCTAGCTGGATGGATAGACGTAATTCTTCTGATTCTCTACTGCCTATGACCCAGAAGCCCTGCTATGCTCCAGTGGGGGATAGGAGGGTGCTGTGCAAAGTTTTGGACTAGGAGAGGCCTAGGTCTGGACAGAGTTCACAGGATGGGGAAAATTCAAGACCAGACGTGATTGCCTCTGACTGGAGCAGCGGCTGTCAGCACAACGCAAAGCACAAGGCAGGGCCAGCCACACATCAGTAGACACCCACTTGTGTGCTCAGTGATCAGATGGAATGAGACATCTCAGAAAAAAACAAACAAAATCCCAGAGGACAGTGAGTACAACCAAGGTCCCTCCCTGTTCCCTTGTGGATACTTAAGCATCTGCTTGCACACAGATGGCATCTTTCAAAGAACAGAGGAAAGAGAGGCCCTCTGTGTTGAGAGAAATAGACAGGAAATTTAAACTGGACTGTGTTTACCACAGCATAAACCCTATTTTATAGCAGAAAATTCTGAGCTATCTATAACTGACAAATTGATGTTTCTACAGCCATCATTAGGAAGGGTGGCTTCCGGGTAAGGCAAGCTTGGTTATAAGATAGTTACTATTTGCATTTTGCACATCTGAATTGTAATGAGTAAATATTTATCCCATTAGAAAATGAGCCTGTCATGAGAGTTAGGTAGCTTAAATTTAAAATACATAAAAACCACACTAGAATGAGTGACACCATTCATTCTATTTAGTGCTAACAACGTGCAAGGAGTTGCTGCACTAGGCTCTGTAGAGGATCAGATGCCAAAGGAGCAGAACTGCAAGGCCGGCCAACCCATAGCTGTTTGGTGGGTACCCAGGGCAAAGGTTCCTACTGCACAGGGTGACATTCTTCTTCCTCCTCCAACCAGCCCCTCTGGTGTAGAGCGTTGCTTTCCACAGTGCTGAATCCCTCTTTAAAGCTTTCAAAGATAGGCTGGAAAGAGAAGTGTCATGTACTGGGAGCAGGGGTGGATCGAGTGGGATAAGTCATACATGGGATAAGCTCCACTTTCAAAAATCGATGGAGCTTATGGTTTACAACTGCTTTAGCTCTCTGTGCAGCAAGCCCGCATCTCCTCATCTATATTCAGGTAGTGATTTTGAGTATTATGTAGCTTGAAAACTTGAAGTGAATTTTCTGGGTGGTTAATAAGCTATCTGTACAAGTATTAATGAACAGTGACCTTGCACTGAAACAAATGCTGCTCCCTAAGTGTTTGTCTCTTCATTACTTTTCTAATATCATAGCGTTTTGCCTCCTTAGTTTCCTAGATGATTATTGTTAGCCAGTGTTTCTATCTTACAAAACCAGACATGCTAAGTGGATATACCAGATGGATTCCCACTTATCCTTCAGAAGCCACATGTGAAGGATGTGAACAAACCTCTGAGATGTTTTCTTTAACTTTCACCACTGCCCAATATATACTCACATAGTCTGGAATATTTATATTGGTGTGAAGATTTTAAATAGGTGAATCAGATTGTTTCATTAAGCAGTTGATATGTGCCATGCACTGTCCTAAATGCCTAAAAAACAAAAATAATGGAGAACTATATAATTTCTATCCTTAAAAATTATTTACAGAAAATTCTGAATATTATACATTTATGACATTGACATTTAATAAAAATGTTTAGAATATGCAGGGCAAATATATATTATTAACATAAATATTCAAATGCTATTAATAATAATAGGTAACTTTAAAAAACATTTTATTTTTTTTTAATATATTTTATTGATGAAGGGAGAGGGATAGAGAGTTAGAAACATCGATGAGAGAGAAACATCGATCAGCTGCCTCCTGCACACCCCCTACTGGGGATGTGCCGGCAACCAAGGTACATGCCCTTGACCAGAATCGAACCTGGGACTCTTCAATCTGCAGGCCGATGCTCAATCCACTGAGCCAAACTGGTTAGGGCAATAGGTAACTTTTATTAAGTACCATATTCCCTGATGTGATTGTGCTGCATTGGTTTTCAACAAATGATCACCCATAGCAATCCTATTTATTAGGTAGTAGTATTAACTCTATAAGAAAATTGCCTAAAGTTATATTGCAGCTGAAATGTGGTAAATCTACTATTCAAACCCAGGACAATCTAACCAACATCAAAAGGAATATTCTTATTCCCCATGCATTTGTTTTTGAAAATATTGCACAAGAGACCCCACATTCTAGTATAATACAGACTTTAAACCAGCTAATTTTCAGAATTATCTGAGAGGCTTATATATATATATATATATCTGGGCTTAATTCCTAGAGATTCTAAGTGGATAGACCTGGGCTGGGCTTGCAAATTTGTAAAGCTCTCAGCCCAATTTTAATGGCCATTCAAGTTCAGAAGTCATTGCTATAAGAGCTGTAGAGACAGAGGCCAATGGATAAGAGTACTGGAAAATATCCACATTAATTAGGAATTTTTAAACCATTAATTCAGAATGCGCACGCACACACACACACACACACACACACACACACACACACACAAGTGCCTAGCACCTAAAATATATTGATTAATCAAATTTGTTGGGGGGGGGGAGAGTCACGCTTTTGTTCCCTCCAAGTGCCCTGCATATGAGTACCAAAAAAATATGTGTGCACTTAGAATCTCGCCATCTCTTGCTTGTCTTAGAATTCTTCCTGAATCCATAACTCTGCCCATAAAACACCAGAGGTGAACCTTATGAAGAAGAAGAATTGATATTAGACTCAGTTGGAGCATTGTGTTGTGCACCAAAGGGTTGCAAGTTTCATTACCTGTTGGGGCATATGCCTGGGTTGCCGGTTTGATCCAGGGTCGGGATACGTGCAAGAGGCAGCCATTTAATGTTTCTTTCTCATCTCTCTCTCTCTTTCCCCCTTACTCTTTCTCTCTAAAAGCAATCAAAACATATCCAATGGTGATGATATATAAAAAAAATTAGGTCAACACAGTTCTTCCTTAGTCATAATGCCTGGGTTTCTGGTTTATTAACTGTGTCCAATCCCTGCCCACAGTCTTGCCCTTAAATTACAGGATAACTTGGTGTTGGTTCAAATCATTGAGGACTGGGAGGCAGTCTCCAGTTGCTTAATTATGTATGTAGAAAAGATATCAAAAGTTTCTCAGTGTTGTCTATCATGTGCATAAAAGTAAGAAAATGAAATGAGTTTGTTGTCATAGACACTGTCACTAAGAACAGATTTCTCTTAGTCTGTCCCTGGAAGACAAGATATAAACAAAAAGATATAAAGGTATTTTGAGTCTTTAGTTGAACTTAACTTGAATGCCATTGTTTCCCTACTCAAACATCTCATTAACTAAAGCACCATAAGCTTCAAACATCAACTTTGATATCTGTTAAACAAGCACCAGTCATCATTCTGAAAATTAACTTTATCTGTGATTGTCAAATTCAGACACTCTCTCACTCACTCACTTGCCATTTTCTCTCTGCTTCTTTTGTAATTTCTTGGCTAAGGTGCATAAGTAGCTATGATGAAGTGAATTACCAAGTGTCAGAAGGAGACTAGAGAGAAAGCTATCATGAGCACACAAATCATTTTATGCAATGCAACTTGTTATGGTAAAGGGCCTCTCTTCCATTTATGAGTGCCTCTGTCCCTCTCTTCCCTCCACTTACATAGATTCCCAGTTTGGCCCCTTCTCCTCTTCCCAGTAAGATTGCAGAGGTCAGAGGTCAGAGAGAGAGAACACACAGTCTACTGTAACAGAAAATGATTTTCTGAGACTAGATAGGTGGGGAGACAGGTGATCGGTTGCAGAAACAACTGCTTTTAGATCGCCAGATTATTCAGGCCCAATAAGGCAGTCAGTGGCTGAC
Organism: Myotis brandtii; assembly: GCF_000412655.1. NCBI lineage: Eukaryota > Metazoa > Chordata > Mammalia > Chiroptera > Vespertilionidae > Myotis > Myotis brandtii. Next base: position 249,558 of record NW_005354212.1, on the reverse strand, counting down.
TCCATCCACGCACCTGCACCTAATGTGAAACCAAGGGTTGAAGTAATTTTCTGGATAACATAGTTACCGTTTGGAGAAAAAAAATAATCTTTTTATAGTACAGAAAAATATCACATTTTGGATTATTATCCCAATTTTGTTTTTACAAAGCAATAACCTGTATTGACAGCATTCTCTTTGGGTGACTCTATGGTGACTGCTCTTGCTCAGACATGTTATGCATAAATATGTAAATGGACTTGATCCTCTCACCCAGCATTATGTGCCATGGTAGAAAGAAGGCAACAAAGTAAGCAGATATAATTACATTGCAAAAGAAAAGATCTACAATTACTTTCTCTTGCCTTTAAGAATATTTTAGGATTAACACTGAGTTTATTAACTCAACAAACATTTACTGGGTGACTAATATAGCCAGAAAATGTGTTAGGTCCTTGGGTTATAGCAGTGATCAATGCAAAATAAACACCATCCTGGTCCTTCTGAGGCCCATGAGCTAGCAGTGGAGAAATACAATTACAGAAATAACAAAGATCAAGTGTGTGGGCAAGTTTAGGGAACTATAGGAACAAATGGCAGGAGGAGCTAACCAGGTCTGAAGTGAGTGAAGAAGTCTCCCAAGCCAGGAAATAGGAGTTTTCTGGGCACAGAGAAAAACATCTGTGAAGGCCCACAGGTCAAATAGAGCTTGGTGTACCTGAGGACCCAGAGAAACCCAGGTGGCTAGACAAGCAGATGAGGAAAGGGTAGACTGACAAAAAGCTGGGGAGTTCGGAAGGCCCAGTTTGTGGAGGGGTGACACAACCCCCAAGAATGGCAGTCCTGCTGCTAGTCAGTCCTTTCATGATCTCTGGTTGAAATTCTTCATCAGTTCCCATCCCAAGTGTTGCAGATCATTTCTTCATTTCCCAACCTCCTTCTCAGATGAGTCTCACCTCTTTCCTGTGTTGAGGTGATTCCTCTTGTACAGTTCACAATGGTCCTGTGCATTCATTCAACTCCTCCTCCTTGCCTGAAGCAGGCACTGATCACCCACAGGGTCCAAATCTTGTGTTAGGAACTGAATGGATACAATTCTGAGAGAAAGTGTCAGTAACTAAGGCTAACATAAATAGCCCCTGATAGCCCTCTCTCCCTGAGGGTGTAAGTAGACTGAGATGGGACACAGAAAGGAGAGTCTTGGGAGGAACAGTAGCAGGATCATAACCCTGTATTCAGAGAAGGCAAGAATCGGGTATGGATTTGGCTGGCACGCATCTGTTTCTTCCTTCCCATCTTCTCTTCGTCCCCATTCTAAAGCAGCATATGACAGTGGAGTGAGGAGACAAAAAAAATGATATGGAAGGAACTATGTATTTTCTGTATGAAAAGCAACAAAACAGAAAAGGCGGAGAGTGAAGCCCAGAACAAAGGACATGAGGAGCTGACCTTGCTCTGGACTCTGAGGACAGATATGGATGGAGCTCTGAGAACTCTTCTCCTCTGTGCCCCAGAGCAGGGGAGCGGACAGGAGTCTAGGGGACAACAAAAACAATTACAAAAAAAATACCACCACCAGCCAGGTTGTTTGTTCGGTTGGTGCTTTCAGAACCTGTGAGATGTTAACAGAAGAGACTTAGACAAGTCACAGAATCACCTGAAGCAAGAAAGCAGGGATGCACTGATTTCAAACTGAAGGGAAATGTTACTAGAAGTTTACTGATTATACATCTTTCATTACAACTGACTGATAAGCTAACTCAAACTTACTTAAACAAATCAGAAATATCATATCATCAAGAGTCAGTATCTCTCCATCTTCTGGTTCAGTTCTCGTCCATGTGGCTTTATTTCCTGGTTCCATATGGTGGCAAGATGGTCCTCAGCAGGCCCAAGAATATAGCATCTTTGCTTTGAATTCAACAGAAAAGATCGCTTTTCTTTCCGCACCAGATGATGATAACTTACAGAGCCCTACTCTATGCCAGACACCGAGCTAAGGGTTTTCCTTGTGTTAACTAATTTGATCTGCATAATAGTTCTGTATTATCCTGAGACACAGGGGAGTGAGGTAGCTTGCCTAAGTCATTCATCTAGTTAGTGACAAAGGAAGCATTTGGCTCCAATAGTTGTGATCCAGAGTTTGGACTCCTAATCACTGTGCTATACTGCCTTCAACCTGATATTTATGGATGGAAGTGAGTCAGGTGTGTATCCCTGCACCTTGAACTTGATATTTTGACTAGCCAGTCCTGAATCCCATGCCACAGAGAGCTGGGAGTAAACTCAAGGCCACCATGTGCTGACAGGGGACAGGACAGTCATTCAGAGAAAAAACATGCCACCAACATAAAGGAGTGAAAGATAAGATGTCCACTACTGAGTATAACCAGAGTGCTGCTTGCCAGTGGCAAATGCCATTCTCATTCCCATTCCCAACTCCTTCTCTGTCTCTCTCTCTCTCTCTCTCTCTCTCTCTGCCCACCCCATCTCCCCTGCTGCCCTATAATCCATAATACCACTATATACACTATGTATCAGACACATGGATCAAGCATTAATTAAAAGTCCTCAATACACAGAGCTTACATTCTAATGGGGATAGTGACACACAAAATATAAATGTTTATTATTTACTAGAGGCCCGATGCATGAAATTCGTGCATGGGTAGGGTCCCTAGGCCTGCCCAGCGATCAGGGCCCATCTGTGGGGTGACCAGTGGGGTGATGGGGTGGGGCACCTGCCTTGGCTGGCCTGGGGCCTGTGGACTGTGGAAAGCTCCTGTGTTGAGCATCTGCCCCCTGGTGGTCAGTGCGCATCAAAGCAACTGCACAGGAGGAGCCCTCAGGGGATGTCCTAATGATGGCTTAGGCCCGCTCTCCCCGGTGAGTAAGTCTAAGCCATAGTCTGGCCTCCCTCTGTGGGAGGTGACCGGGACAATCAGGGGAAGGCACTGCCTCCATCACCCTGCTGCTGCTTCCACTACCAGCCACCATGGCTGCCTGCCCTCAGCCCTCGCAGCCACAGCGGCTTTGTCCGGAAGGACAGGGGATGTCCTAATGATGGCTTAGGCCCGCTCTCCCCGGTGAGTAAGTCTAAGCCATAGTCTGGCCTCCCTCTGTGGGAGGTGACCGGGACAATCAGGGGAAGGCACTGCCTCCATCACCCTGCTGCTGCTTCCACTACCAGCCACCATGGCTGCCTGCCCTCAGCCCTCGCAGCCACAGCGGCTTTGTCCGGAAGGACGTCCAGAAGTACGTTTGGCTGTCCTGTCTAATTAGCATATTATGCTTTTATTATAGATAGGTGCTTTAAAAACAGTATAGCAGAGCAAGGGGACAGGGAATGACAGATGGAAGAAGAAGGAGTACCATTCTGTATAGAATGATCAGTGAATGCCTCTTGCATGAGGGAATATTGCAGCATAAATCTGAGTAAGTAAGAGAGGAGGTGAGCCATGCAGATTCTGGAGGAAACAGAGGCAGTGGAAAGAGCAAGTAGGAAGGCCTGATGTGAGAGGGTGCATACTGAGCTCCCAGACCTGCAGGGAGGTCAGTGTGGTCAGAGTGGAGTAAGGAGAAATGGGTGGAAATGAGGTCGGGAGAGCTTCCTCCAGGGTCACCTCCGCCACTGCGGCCACTTCTCTATTTAAGCTGATAAATGGAACCGACTCTTTCCAGCTGGGTAGCCCCTACTTCCAACTACTTCAACATGAAAGTCATAACCTCACCTGAAACTCAACATGTTGAAATTAAAAGTCATCCTCTTTGACTCAGACCTATTTCTCCTCCTAGGATCTTCATACTTGCTGGTGACTACCCAATCTCCTAGTTTTTCAGACATCAACACCTTAAATCTCGCTCTCTCTCTCTCTCTCTCTCTCTCTCTTTACTTTAACCACCAAGACCCGTTCAAATGGTTTTTATTTTCTTCCTGCAATGTCTCACATTCCTTTCTGATCCCATTATAGGTAAGATTTTATCATGTCTGACCAAAGATAATTGCAACAACTACATCCTATTCTCACAACTTGCACCCCCTCCCAGACTGGAGCTTACACAGCTGAGAGCAACCTTCTGAACACACAGCCTTCATCACTCCTGGTTAAATCCTTCTTAATAAGATTTAACCTCTCAACATGGACTTAGTATTTAAAGTATTTTATAAGGAAGGTCCTGGAAAATGTTTACAGCCTTGCCTCTTATGTCCAATCAGCTAAGCCAAATCACATGTCTTTCTGGACTTCTCTACCTTTTTGTCTTGGTTTGCATTTTCTTCTGCTGGAATGCACAATCCTAAACCCACAAGCTATGGGAATGTTTTCAACAAGGCACAATTCAAATACTGGTGGGAATTAGTGGGTGGGGAGAATATCTGGCAAGAGCAGGACAACTACTGGAGGAACCCTGTGAAGCTCAAAGATGTCCAGGTAGCACTTATTATTGCATCTTAACTTCAGCCCTTATATCACAATCAACCCTTTTATATCTTGACAGCAACCTAAACCTTGGTGATGATTGAGATATTCAGAAAGCAGAAGTGCCTCCCGCAGAAGCATCATAGGCACTTGATTAAGAGGAAAAGGACCAGGTGGCAGGTGATTGTCAAAAGCATAAACTTCAGAGCCAATAAAGGCAACTGAGAAACTTGTGGGGCATGAATGTAAGGGGGCCATTGTCCTTAGGGGTATGAATTTATAGATTAATCAATGCCTGTGGCAATAGTGACACCCAGTGGAGGATTCACTGGCCACTTTATAGCTGAAATCGGAGTTTTTTGAGAAGCTCATTTGGCCTCTTAATGAAAACAAACACCTTCTTCCAGAGCCTAGCATTGTTGCCCTGGACAGTGTGGCTCAGTTGGTTGGGTGCACCAAAGATTTGTCAGCTCCATCTCCAGTGAGGATGTGCAGGAGGCAGCTAATCAATGTTCCACTCTCACATCAATCTTTCTCTTTCTCCCTCTCCCTTTCTATCTCTAAAAATTAATTTAAAATATTTTTTAAAATTTTTAAAGAGTCTAGCATTGTTTATTCTGAGAAGTAAAATTAATGATCTGGTTAATGTCTGGAACTACACCAAAGAGAGTAAGAGTGTCCTGGTGAAGTCTTGTCTTAGTATATAGACATCAGTCACCTTGATTTACATCTTGTGTGTCTATGGGGCAAGAGGTTCCCAAAGTTCTTTACTCAAAATGAGACAAGACTCAGACAATGACCCAAGAGTTTGTAAAAGGTGCAGATGGTGTCATTTGTTAGCCAGGGATCCCTTGCCTTAAATAATAAGAGATAGCCAAACACATGATAGCCAACACTGGACAGATGAAACTGGCAGCAGTTCATTAGTCATATATACTCAACAGCCCATAGCAGAAGGACAACATATGCCACCCAGAGCCACAAGGGGATTCCACTGAGGAACAGAGTAAATGAGTAAGGGTGGTGTGAACAGAGTCTGTAAAATAAGAGTGTGCAGTAGGCTTTGTTTCTAGTGGGAGGATGTGATTAGCTTGTTTTAATAGTTTCACAGGCTGGCAGGAAAGTGAAACCTGTGAGGTAGAGGACCTGGTGGGTTATAGCTGGTCCGACTGACGTAGGAAATAGCCAGGTGGGGAGCTCTTGCTTCTGGTTGGGAAGCATATCTGGCAACAATAGAGAAACTCATGCTTAGGTTTTTGGGGCCCTGTGAAACTCTAAGATGTCAAGGAAGCAAATGCATCTTAATTTCAGGCTTTATCTTACATCTCTATTCCTAAAATACATCTGATTATCATTCACTTCCATCTCCTCCATGTGTACCACCTGCGTGATAGCCATCATCCCTCACCTGTTCTAGTTTAATAGCCACCTATGCAGTCTCCCTGACTTCATTTTTTTCTCCACTTCCCTCACCATCAAAGCCCATAATTCACCCAGCATCTACAATAAACACCTGCATTTCCTACTCAAAATGCATCAATATATTCCCATAACACTTAACATTAAATAGAATTCCTCATGATGGCCTAAGGCCCCATAAAATCTGAGCTCCACTTTCCTTTCCAACTTCATTTCCTTACTGCTTTTTCCATTGTTCACTCTGGTACAGGCCCAATGGTCTTCTTTATTTCCCTCTAATATGTCCAGTTTATTCTACTTGAAATCACCTTCCCCAAAATATGTGCAAAGTTGCTGCTCCTTGTGATTCAGTTCTCGGCTTAAGTGTCACCAGACCTGCCCTGACAATTCTTGCCCTGCTTTATCTTTCTTTATAAAATTTATCCATACTTGAAATTGTATTACATATTTTTAACCTATTTATTTATTGAGTCCCTACTAGAATATATATTAGAGATGCAGGGATCAATTCTGTCTAATTTTACACTATATTCTTAGCATCCAGAATTATGCTAATATGTAACAAGAGCCCAATGAATATTTGTTAACTGAAATAACAAATGAATAAAAGGAGAATTTTTTAAAAAAAGAATAAGTGAAATTCTGCCTTACTTAACACATAGTAGATATTAATATTGTAACCCAACCTTTCCCTAATTATGTATACTAGGGTTATATTCTGATTAAATTTCCTTGTGATTATGCTGTAAATCCTCTGAGGAATAAATGACATGCTTTTTAATGCCAAGTATCTCATCTTCCTTACTTCTCACCTACAACTACAGTAAGCAAAAAGTAGGTGCTTAATAATTAAGAAGAGTACTTATTATGCACTGTCCCAGTCTGAAAATCATACATTTATTGACTCATGTAATCCTTACCACAGCTTGTGAGATTGACACTATTGACATCCTTATTTTATACATGAAGAAACTGAGACACAAGAGAGGTTAAGCTACTTTCCCAATATCAGTTAAATTACTAGATATATCAGCCAGGATTCTACCAGAGAAACAAAATGAAATAAAAATGTAACATCACATAGTAAATGAACAGCATATCCTATCTAATAAAGAGGTAATATGCAAATTGACCATCACTCCAACATACAAGATGGCCGCCCCCATGTGGACACAAGATAGCTGGCAGGGGAGGGCAGTTGTGGGATATCAGGCCAGCAGGGGAGGGCAGTTGGGAGGGACCAGGCCTGCAGGGGAGGGCAGTTGGGGGGAACCAGGCCTGTAGGAGAGGACAGTTAGGAGCAATTGGGCCAGCAGGGGAGCAGTTAGGCGTCAATCAGGCTGGCAGGGGAGTGGTTAGGGGATGATCAAGCTGGCAGGCAGGCGAGTGGTTGGAGCCAGCAGTCTTGGATTGTGAGAGCGATGCCGGACTGCCTGGTGGGATTGGGCCTAAATGGGCAGTCAGACATCCCTTGAGGGGTCCCAGATTAGAGAGGGTGCAGGCTGGGCTGAAGGACACACACACACACCCCATGCACGAATTTTGTGCACTGGGCCTCTAGTAAACACACACACACACACACACACACACACACACACACACACACTAGAGGCCCGGCGCACGGGCCTAGCCTGTGATTGGGGCCATCTTCCCTGACTGCCGGCAGCTGGCCCCACCCCCTGCCACCACCCATCTGGGTTCCCAGTTTGCCATCTGGAGATCAGAGCCTGATGGCTGGGGAGGGGGGAGGAAGGGAACAAGAGGTAGGCTGGTCCTGCCTGCTCATGGCCCCACCCCCACTGCAGGTCACCCTCTGTGTGCGGGGTGACCAGCGGGGTGGGGGCTTTGGCCTGGTGCCACCTGCATCCTCCACCGCCCACCCTGGTTCCCTGTTTGCCATTCGGCAATTGGAGCCTGCCGGCTGGGGAATGGGACCAAAAGGTGGTCAGTGCACTTCATAGTGACTGTTTGAGTGGTTGTTCTGGTCGTTCTGGTCGTTCTGCTCTCATGGTCACTGGGCTTTTATTATATAGGAGATATATATATATATATGAATTGCAATTGTGAAGTCTGGCTAAGCAAGTCTGAAATCTGTAAGGCAAGCCAGACACAGGCTGGAAACTCTCAGCCAGAAGCGAATGCCCTTGTCCAAAGTTGGGAATTTCTTGTTCCTCTGAAAAATGTGCTTTATTTACCTTAAATCCTTTCACTGATTAGATGAGGCCCACCTAGATTATCAAGGATAATCTCCTTTATGTAAAGTTAACTGACTGCAGATGTCAACCACATCTACAAAATACCTTCTCAGCAACACCTACTTCTTCACGTGTAATTGAATAACTTGGCCTAGCCAAGCTGACACATAAAAGTAACCATAACAATAGGCAAACCAACCAGGACTTGAACCAAGCCTCTGACTACATGTCTAAATTCTGAAGCATCGTGATGCCCTTTCTCATCACTAATATGTGGCAAATAAATGAAAATCAAAAAATGACTTTGCTATGAAAGTGGATGACGTTTGTTCTTCCTGAAATAACTGCCTACCTTCCCTCTCACCTGTCCCCAGCCCTCCTGAAACCTCCATTTGTAACATGTTTCCAGGATTCTTTGAGAAGAGATGTTTAAAATATATTTGAAAACAAAAACAGAACCAGAGACAAAGAAGCATTGATCAGACCGTCAAACCTCAGAGGGAACGTAGGGGAGGGTGGGGGTAAGGGGGAGAGATCAACCAAAGGACTTATATGCAAGCATATAGGCCTAACCAATGGACACAGACAACAGGGGGGTGAGGGCATGAGTGGGGGGTATAGGAGGTAATGTGGGGATAAGGACACATATGTAATAACTTAATCAATAAAAAAAATTTTAAAAAAGAGATTCAATGTGTGAAACTCACTCGTTTTCTAACCAGAGGTCTCTACATATGTTAGGGATTCATGGCAGGGAGCCCCCAAATGAAATTTCAGCACATCTGAATTCAAATGTCCTACTTGCCTTACAATAGGATTGGCAGCCTAACAACTTCCAAGTTGACATGTCTTACTTTCCTGGGGAGAGTGACTAAAAGCAATTTTCATGTTACAGAGGGTGGAGAGTGTCTTTTCTTTACCTGCTATGGAGAGCACAGTAACCAATATCACTGCAGGGATTTAGAAAGTTTCTATATCCCCCTTAGTCTGACTGGAAAGTTGAATTTTAAACATCATCTCCTTTTTATCATTCCTTTTTTCTCTGCTTAAAGACTGCTATCTTTCTTCCTAACACCTCCAACTCATGCCCTTACCTAGAGAGTGTCAGGAATCCATGACACACAGTAGGTATGGATTAAACCTTTGAGATATGAGCTTTATTCTTTGTGCATCAATTTCCCAGTTCTGCTTTCTTACTTTAATTTGAAATAATCAATACTTATCAGACTTTGTAGAGTGAGATCTTGAATAGGAAAATCTGGAATTACGGCATACCTGAGAATTACTCCTGAAGATGAACACACTGTGTGGTAACTCTTTAAGGCATTGCTAATTGTTTCTATTTCTCTCTGGAACTAAACAGCACTACTTAAATTTGTTACTCAATTTCTTTTAACAACAAAGAATATAATTGAATTTAGTAAACATATACTAAGCATCTACCCCACTAAAAGCACTCTGGATGGTAAAAAGTTGAATAGATCAGGGGCCCTTGAAAAGCTTCAACTCTAAAGGGAGAAACAAGTATGTAAATTTAGGGGTGGTACCAGAAGGGGAGCTAAGACTATGGCTTTCATGAAGGAAGTAGCACTTGAGACTTCTCTCAGACACCCAGTGTGTATAGGCTGGCCTTGATCTAGGCACTGGGGATCCAGTGAGTGGTTAATAGGAAAAATAATATATTTCGTTAGTGGACAGGGCTGTGGGGAGTTAGACAATAAACAAATGATTATAAATAAGAATGCCAGTGAACACAAAGCAGACTAATAGAATGCAGAGTGACTAGGGTGAGGGGAGTATTTTATGCCTGGTGATTGAGGACACCTTCTCTGAGGAAGCAATATTTGAGCTTAGACTTGAATTTTAAGAAGCAGAGATTTGGGCCCTGGCTGGTGTTGGTTGAGCCTTGTCACAAGCACCAAAATGTTGCAGGTTGGATTCTTGATCAGGGTACATGCCTGAGTTGCAGGCTTGATCCCCAGTAGGGGATGTGTAGGAGGCAGCCGATTGATGTTTCTCTCTCTCCTCCTCTCCCTTCCTCTCTTCATCTCTCTCTCTCTCTTTCTCTAGCTAAAAAAAATAAATAAAATTAAAAATTAAAAAAATCAATAAAAAACATATTTTTTTAAAAGAGAAGCAGAGATTTGGGGCTAAGTGGATTCCACAGATGGAACAACAAATGCTAAGTTCCAGAGAAAAATATGCTTCAGTTGTTCAAGGAAAAGAAAGAAGGCCTATCAATCAAGAATATAATGAGCAGCCAGGCTGGTGTTGCTCAGTTGGTTGAGCATCGACCCATGAACCAGGAGGTCACTGGTTTGACTTTCTGTCAGGCACATGCCCGGGTTTTGGGCTCAATCCCCAGTAGGGGCATGCAGGAGGCAGCCAATCAATAATTCTCTTTCATCATTGATGTTTCTATCTCTCTCTCCTCCTTTCCTCTCTCTCTAAAATCAATAAAAAAAATTAAATAATATAATGAGCAAAGAAAGATGTAGGAGGTGCTGTTCAGGAGGTACCAGAGACCACATTTCTAGAGCCATTGGAAGCCACTGTGGGGTGTTAAGCAGGGAATGATATGATCCTGTTTATACTTTTAAAAGAAACATCATGCTGGCTGCTGAGTGAGAAATGTTTTGTGGGGGTCATATGCGGCAATAGAGAGACCAGCTAGCGGTTTGCTTTGAATGTCCAGAGCAGGTGGTGGCTTAGAGAGTGGTCATTGCAGAGATGGAGAGCTCTTAGGATATGAGAAATATATTTGGTAATAGGATTGACAGGAGTTGCTGATGGGTAGATGGTGGGGGCAGGAAGAAGAAGGAATCTAGGATACCCCCTTGTTTTTGTCTCAGGCAACATAATAGAGGATGAAGCCATTCACTAAACAGGGAAGTCTCTCAGGATGTACTGATTATCACAGGTTCAGTGGAAGCTAGAAGCTCATTCCAGACAAGGGGAGGAGCATGGACAAGGCCTGGAGTCAAGGGAGGAGCAAATCGCTCAAAAAAATATTTTTCTGGAAGGTAATGTACATGCCAGGAAGCTAGGAGCATCTGAGGCTGAAGAGGTCAAGGTCCTATATCAGTGATGGCGAACCTTTTGAGCTCGGCGTGTCAGCATTTTGAAAAACCCTAACTTAACTCTGGTGCCGTGTCACATATAGAAATTTTTTGATACTTGCAACCATAGTAAAACAAAGACTTATATTTTTGATATTTATTTTATATATTTAAATGCCATTTAACAAAGAAAAATCAACCAAAAAATGAGTTCGCGTGTCACCTCTGACACGCGTGTCATAGGTTCGCCATCACTGTCCTATATTGAAGCGGTATAATGTTGAGGACCAGGAATCCCATGAGGGATGGGCAAGAAGAGGCATTAGACAAGGAAGCCATGAATAATGCCAAAAAAATACTTTTTTCAAAATAAGAACTTGAGAAGTCTCATGCACAGACTTAGTAAGCCCAGCATCTGGAGTGGCGCACATGAGCAACTCATAAGCCCTACAGGCCAAGTATGGAAGGTATCATCAATAACAACCAAAGCCTTGTCAGAACCCTTGGAGGTGACATTCATGCCCTCGTTTCCTCTATGCTGCTCTGTACAGCAGAAAAATGGGAGCCTACTTATTGGAGGCTGACAGAGTACAGGATCCCTTCCCGACAATCATATTTGTGATCCAGAATTTTAGTGCACACCCTTGACAACAAAGATGGCTCTAAAAACTATGCTATTTGAAACTCTCAATAACTACAAAATGCACCTAAAATATTTCAGTTTAAAGAGAATTTAGAGGTTATCTAATTCCCTCCCAACACATTCTATTGAAACATTTTCTTCATCAAAATCAGGGCAAGGAGAGGAGAGCCCACACCTGTTCTTCACCACAAGCCTCTATCAAAATGACCAGAGGAGCCATTCAAACCACACATCTACCCTCAAGAATTGCTGGAATGTTGTCCTGCCCCAGCATCCACTAGTCATATGTGACTCCCCACCCTTAGAAAGAGCCATATAGGAAAACAGAAGACTGAGAACCTCTGAGTTAGGCTTCCTATAGGCATTTGCTTTTTGTCCATTTGAGTCATTTGATATGCAATTTTATATCAGTGGAGGGAAAAGAAAAAGGATTAGACAGGTTTTTGAAGCCAAATTATTGCCTTTCTGACAGATACCATTGAGCTGCTTACAAGTATTTTTTCTATTAACTTTTTTTCCAGTGCAAGGGCTGTAGTAAATAACCTTTCATCTGCAGATGCTTTTCAAGGAACAAATAAGGAGTAATGCAAAGTAATCCTGGGAAAAGTTTAAAGGGAGATCATATCACCTGAATTCAAAGTAATGGAATAGAAGGAAAGGTAGAAAACCATATACAATTGCTTTATGGGGGTATCCCTCTCTCTAATATATAATTTATATGCAAATTTTGTGTTATTGTAAATAATTAAGTCTACTTGAGTTGGAAAAATATGAGATTACATTTGAGGCGGCAAAAAAAAAAATCTAAGATTAAGCAACCATACCTCAAGACATTTAGGAAAGTTTTGATATCAAATAGTTAATGGATAATTCATTTTCTAGTTTCTTATTTTGCATTTTTCTTTTTTTCCTGGGCTAGATAAGAGAGATAGGTAATTTCTCTGGCATAAAATGGTAACTTGTGAGGCTGTATTTACATTTTTTTAAGGTTCAAATAAGCTTCTTTTATACAATAAAAACCACATTTCCCAGAGAAGTTAGGAAGCCTGATAATATTGCACATGAAAAAGAAACATGAAGACCAGAGCATGCTGGAGTTTGCACTGCTTTGAAACAAGTGTGCATAGCTAATCAGTCAGAAAACCCTGGATTGCACAAACCAAACCATAACAGTCAAATATAAATGAACACAGAGAACATCAGGGATTCTTTCTGGGAAAAAGTTTGAATTATCAAGAAGTTTTCTGAAAATTAAAAAATAGAAGACACCCAGTTATTGGCAGTACATGTCCTCAAATAGGCAAATCTGTGTGTCAGTCAACCAGAACATGCAATAGAATAGTTAGGTTCATTCTCTGGCAATCTACAAATATATTTATTTTCACATGGAAACTTGGCAATGTCACACCTCATTTCTCAGCAGACTTAAGAACAGTGTGCAGTCTGGGGGTGTTTTTGGATCACCTTTCCAAAATGAATCCCAGTACATTTCCACTCTCCTTACAGATTGTTATCACGTACAATTAAAGCTAAACTGCACTTGTCAAAACAGGATAACAAATTGCACTTTCTGGTGCAATAGCCCTAGATTTCTTTTTAATCATCCTTTGTCACCTGCTCACAAAGTTTGCACTTGAAATATTTGCAATGCAATCCTAATCCTTATTAGTCTGAGTTATTGCCATAATTATAACTTTCAAACTTAAACAAATAATTAGAACTTACCAGCTTTATATGATGCTTAGTGAAGCAGTAATAATGTATCAGAAATTATAATTTAGAGATGTTACAGTTTTTTGAGTTTCTGTTTTGAGGACCTTTATGGTGATAACAATGAAACCAATACCTAATTTGGAACTAACTATGTTTGGGGGAAGAATACAGAATTACATATGCACTGGCACACTGAATGGCTTTGTTTGTTTCCAATAGACCTGTTAGGGGAGGTAGGCTCACAAATCTCAGTGACTTGACACAGCAAAGTTTAGTCCTCAGTCATGCTGATGCCTGATGGAAGGTAACAGTGGGGACTCTGCCCTGTATTGTCAGAGACCCAAGTGAGCAGAGGTACCATCTCAAAACTTGCTTCCAAAGCAGAAAAGGGAAGTCAGGCATATCACTTCTGTTCACATTTCATTGGCAAAAGAAAGTCACAGGGCAAAGCCTACCTACAAAGGAGAGTGGGGAAGTGGAGCCCAACCACATGCCTGGAAGGGGAGGAACCGAATATCTGTGAACAGTTCCAGTGACTACTAAATATGAGAATCCTAAATGATGGCTAAGTGGCCATTGAAGGCCAGGTTCTTTCCTAATCCCAGGAGGAAACATGAGGCTAATGGGATCATCTTTTATTCTGTATCTACCTCTCCTCAGGGGCCACCTATTTCCACTACTAGGAGGATAGTTTTATGAAATGTTCAGTACTTCATACATAGAAAAACTGAAAAGTAAATAAATGAATCACAAAGGACAACCGTATATTTCAAGAAGAATCATGAATGTTCATGTTCTACTTTGGGTTTCCTACTTACACATCGATCAATGAACAGCTAGGATAAGTGACAGAGGTGGGGTCTCACCCTGCCAGTTCTGTGTGGGAGCTGACGGACAGTAACCAGCGATGAAGTCTGGGAGCCCAGACATGAGATATACCAGTAAAGTGAGGTTCATCACGATGTTCACAAGCAGGAAGTTCTGTCTCTGACCATTTGAAGCAGCCATTCTCATGCAGTGTTTTTTCCAGGCAGACAAAGGCAGCTATTTTGACACAATCATTTTGATGCAGTCTTGTCAAAATTGCAAAGGCAAAATGTAATATCATTCTTTTATTGTCAACATGTATGTAACACACATTCCCACACTTCCTAAGCTTCACATCATCACCAATATATACGCTAGACTGGAATCATATCAAAATGAGGACACTCTTTGCTTGTGAGTTATTCCATTGACCTTCATCCTGAATATCTCCCCATTCTTTAATGTCAACTCTTCTCTTGTGTGTTTGTTACCACATTCAAACGCTATCAATCCTTCTCTTCCCATCCCAGGACCCATGTCTTCCTGTGCTCTCTTTACAGCTGTTGCCTAGACTCAACATTTATAGGCATTGAAAATGATCTGTAATAATTTTAAATCTGCAATTCCCTGTTTTGCCCCACAGATTTGGTATATTATTAATAATAATTGGTACTCATTAACAACAGGACCAAAGATACCTGACCAGCGTGGCTCAGTGTTTGAGCATTGATCTATGAACCAGGAGGTCATGGTTTGATTCCAGGTCAGGGCACATGCCTGGGTTGTGGGTTTGATTCTTAGTGTGGGGTGTGCAAGAGGCAGCTGGTCAATTATTCTTTCTCATCATTGATGTTTCTATCTCTCTCTCCCTTCCTCTCTGAAACATATATTTAAAAATAATTGGCCAAAGATTGGTAGAATAATTTCATAGTTAATCCACAGGAAATTGAGAGCTACTCTTTTCTGGTATTTGAGGAGAGTTTTATTATTGTATCCTCTTTCAATACTCAAGATTTTTTTATGGCTTCTAACATGCTACACTGGCCATCTATCTTTCTTTTGTTGTGTTTATGTCCTTTGTCTCTTCCAGATTAGACTCTGTAGATTCCATCAACAAGTTTTCAAATGTTTGTACAATTGATAGATGCCTTCAGCTAAGAGATCATTTGTTATCATTAATCATTAACTTATTATGAAATGACTTAAGATAACATGGAAATAATGGAGCTTGACAATGTCCTTGATCCTTTATGTATGTGTGTCTGGAGAGTACATATATAGGCATGTAATACATGAAGAGATATATAGACTCTTCCAACTAATTTTAAGTTGTATGAATTTGCTCAATTTCATTGCCTTCTATGACTTTAAATCTATGTTTCAATCTAAAATAAAAATATAGCACTTTAATTTTTTAAAAGACCCAAAAAGAATATTACATATAGGAAGATGATCAGAGATATAGAGACATACATTTCAAAACATTATGGAGTAATAAACAATAGAGTTAAAAATAAGGAAAAAGTTTAAAAATAGGACAAAGGCCAAGAATGAAATATATACTGCCATAGTGCACATAATTCATTAAGTATATAAATAAGTTCAATAGGTTTGTTCTTTTTTGTACAATAGAATATCTCTAAGTCAAAATTTCTGCTTCAATATGTGTTTTATATTTCCTGTTGAAGGTTTTATGTCTGAATAACAATTCTTCAGGTATCTGTGGTCTAGGCTCATGTGCTTAAGTGCTTTAGAGGATACTAGAAAATACACAGACCCTTACCTATAAATCTCATCAGTTGAAGAAGGAGGCAAGTACCTCATAAGGTGGAGAGTCCCTGGGCCATCAGGGACATCAAGGAGGAAAGCTAATATGAAAGACTTAGGTCAATGATCTAGAGATTTACAACCTTAAAAGAAAATTTTAGCCCTGGCCCGTGTGGCTAAGTTGGTTGGACCTTTTCCCATGCACCAGGAGGTTGCTTGTTTGATTCCAAGTCAAGGGCCCATGCCCTGGTTTCAGGCTCCATCCCTGGTAAGGTGTGTGCAGGAGGCAGCCGGAGGAAAGCTAATATGAAAGACTTAGGTCAATGATCTAGAGATTTACAACCTTAAAAGAAAATTTTAGCCCTGGCCCGTGTGGCTAAGTTGGTTGGACCTTTTCCCATGCACCAGGAGGTTGCTTGTTTGATTCCAGGTCAAGGGCCCATGCCCTGGTTTCAGGCTCCATCCCTGGTAAGGGTTGTGCAGGAGGCAGCAGATCGATGTTGCACTCTCACATTAATGTTTCTCTCTCTCCCTTTCCCTCCCTCTCTAAATATCAATAAACTATTCTTTTTTTATAAGAAACTATTCTTTTTTATAAGAATCAATAAACTATTCTTTTTTATAAGAAAAATTACATCTTTTCTTATATGTGATTATTCTTTGGAGATGGGACTTGGTTCATCATTTAGAAAAAAATTGAAAGCTCAGTCTATCAGGCAAGTTTAGGTGTGATTCCTCCAAGTTCGTTTTCTGAGCACATGAAATTTGATCTTCAAAATATCAAATTTATGCAGAACACATTCTGGGCTGAGTTGCACGCCTATGTTTAAGTGCCAACAGGTCTGGCCAAAGGAAGAACGGCTTCCTGGGACTGCAGGCATTGATGGGTTGGAGACATCTCAGCCTCCAAGGCTAGTTGACTTAAAACATGGTTGGCAAGAAGAAAAGTCTGATCTTTATCCTGTGCCTTCAGTCGCTATGTTCTGTTTCCTAAGTTGTCCGTGGGCATCCTGCCAGACCAAGAGTCTGTTCTTTGAAGGGAATAGGAACAATTTGTATGCCAAGTAACTGACTCATTGTGCCAGCCTGAACAGAGTGCTCTACTCTGCTAAGCAGATACCTGGGAGCTAACATTTCAATGGCATTGCCAGGTTTGTTATTTTTACTAGTATTCTCTTGTTTGTCTTTGCCTGAAATGCATATTTAATTAGTGTATATTGTATATGTCAACAGCTACAAAAATGCACTGCACAATCAGGATTGTGTGGTCATGGCCTGGTAAGGACTAAGTGTAATATTTAAGCGAGTTATCACTTATATCGGGCAAGTGCCTCTTTGAAATGTACGTAAATAAAGTTGTTCTAAGCATACTGACTTTGACCCTGGCTGGATAGCTCAGTTGGTTAGAACCTCATCCCAATATGCTAAGGTTGCAGGTTTAATTCCCAGTTAGGACACATATAAGAATTAACCAATGACTGCATAAATAAGTGAAACAAGAAATTGATCACTCTCTCTTTCTCTCTCTCTCTCTCTCTCTCTCTCTCTCTCTCTCTCCTCTTCCTCTAAAATCAATAATCAAAAATTAAAAAAAGAAAAATGTTAAACATACTGACTCTAAACAATTTTATAAAGTAGGATCATGTTTTATCTTCAATGATACCTTCCTTCCTTAAATCCTCTTTCTCTTATTAGTTTCTAATTTTGGATTTCCTGCTCCAGCGAGATAACTAGTGCCTCCTGCTGCATCACCCCTATGTCACATAAGGAAGCCACTCTTACACATTCACATATTCAACAAGCTTATTCTGAATGTCCAGTGTGTCCTAAGCAATGGGAACAGAAGGAGTTGATGCTCTCTAGTAGCCTATACTCTAGTGAGGGTGATAGATATGTAAAGGACACCTACTCTCAACAGTTGCAACCCATAATAATCCATCTTCCAATAGAAGCCAGCCCAGGTTGCAATGGGAAACACATGAGGCACCTGTACTCAGACTGTGGAAGGCTTTCTGGAACCAGTGAGGATTGGACTAGTCTGAAGGAAAAATAGGTGCTATCAAAATAAATAAATAAATAAATAAATAAATAAATAAATAAATAAATAAATAAAGGGACAGGAGCATGTGCACAGTCACAGAGATGAGAAAGGAGATGTCCATGAAGATAACCCATCCCAATATAAGATGGATCCCCCAAAGCCAGGCAGAGCCAGCTGGAGTCCAGGCCCTGGATTCTGGCCTGGAGCTCTGGGCTCCACACACTATAGACAGACCAGATGCCTAGACCTGACCTCAGTCCCCCTGACATCCCAGAGGGTTATTTGTCCTTCTGGGGAAGTCCCACTCTCTCTACATTCTACTGCACCGAGTAAGTTAAAATTAAGTCCACTATTTACAGTCATTTGAATTTTTTGAAATAGCAGCGTTTCAGAAATAGAAAAATGTAATGATAAAATAAGCATTCGAGTACTCTGTCCATTCTCTCACGCACAGAGAGATGGCGCTAGTGAGAGATATAACTAGCTTTCTGAGTCCCCTGACAGCCTGTTACACCCCAGGTCATGCAATCATCTCCCTGCTTCGAAGCTTCCAAGGCCATAAGCATGGGTGCAACTCACTGCCTCACAGCAAAAGCCCTACTCTAGACTTTATGATGGCAACAGAGGAAGGAGATATGGACTTTAAGAAATACTTAATTTTTATTCTTAATTTCAAGAATTAACCTACATAATCCTCATAATATAGAGAGACATATATATCATTTTCCCATTTTAGAAATGAAAAAGCTGATCTCATGCACATTGAAGTTTCAGAATCCCTGAGCAAGACAAGCTGGAAGTTGTGAAGGTGGGGGATAGCTGTTCAGGCTGACAGGAAAAAAAGAATGTGCAAAGGTTCTGAGGTGGAGATAAATATGAGATGCTTTCAGGAAATGGGCAGAAGCCCTCATGTATCTGGAGTCCAGGGAAGCAGGAGAGCAGGCTCAGCTGAGGCTGAGGAGGCAGGTGGAAGCCAAGCCAGTGCAGGCATCGGTAAGCGAGGGATGCAAACTTTATCCCATCAGCAATGAGAAGCCACAGCAGGTTTCTAAGCAGCCCTGGAACAAAACCAAATTTGCATTGTACAAAGAGGACTCTCGCTGCAGTGTGGAGAGTGGATTGAATGAATATGAAGAGACCAGTCAAGAGGCTATTGCAGTTAGTGAGGTGAGAGGTGATGGTGGTCAGAGCCAGGTTGTGGCAGTGAAAAGAGCTCTCTAGGAGGTTCAACCCACAGTTCATCTCCACACAGCAGAGCGCTAAATCAGATCACATCATTTTTCAACTTGTAACTCACAGAGGCCCTCAGTGCCGCCGCTGGGATGAAATCCAGGTGCTCTCCAACAGGACCCTCTCCTGAGGCAGCTCCTCACTCTCTGGGCTCCAGCCCCGGGCTCTCTCTTTGTTCTAACCTCAGGATGTTTCCCAGGCCATTCCTGTGTCTGAAGCACTTTTCTGGCAACTTCCACATGCAGGGCTTCTCCTTGCTTTTTGAGCCTCAGCTTAAATGTCCCCTCCTCAGCACAGTCTCCTTGGAACATCCAGTGGAAGTCGGGACCTGCACTATTGTCTACCTCAGCACCCCATGTGTCCCTTCCCAGGCCTTAGAGTAATTTGCCAATCTTTGTTTTACATTTACTTTCTTTTGTTTACCTCTACATGAGGTATGTCAGACCCAGGAAAACAGAAAGCCTATCTTGTAGATCTAGCACAATGCCTACCTGGCATGCATGAACCCCCCAATAAATACCCACCACATTAACAATACATTCTTATGGACACCCAGGGAAGCTCCCAGTGTCAGGCAAGTGCAGTAGCTGGGAGGTGTTGACCTCCAAGAACCAGATTACGTGACAGATAATCATATTTTAGATGCAGAATCTACATGTCAGCCTCATCTTTATTTTTCCTTTCTTCCTTCATTTTTCCCTGAGATTTTTTTTTCAGAAGGGGACAAGATCAGATCCATTGGCCTACACAGTCCCAGACAATGTATACCAGTGGTTCTCAACCTTCCTAATGCCATGACCCTTTAATACAGTTCCTCATGTTGTGGTGACCTCCAACCATAAAATTATTTTCATTGCTACTTCATAACTGTAATTTTGCTACTGTTATGAATCATAATGTAAATATCTGATATGCAGGATGTATTGTCATTGTTACAAATTGAACATAATTAAAGCATAGTGATTAATCACAAAAACAATATGTAATTATATATTCAAAATGTGTTTTCCGATGGTCTTAGGCGACCCCTGTGAAAGGGTCGTTCAACTCCCAAAGGGGTCGCGACCCACAGGTTGAGAACCGCTGATGTATACAGTTTGCCAAATTATCTTTTCCCATGTCATTTGTTATATTCACATTTTTCTTCAACTTCTTCAAAGTTGCCAGGACAATGAGAAAGCCACCACATTTAACCAGATGACCGAAATAGCAAAAGGTCAAGTTTATCTGCACTTTTATTATTGAGGAGATGTGTAGACTACTAAGGAATAGGACTCTCTTCGAATATTCATGATTTTCATCAGTACCATTTCTTTTCACATTCTGGAGCACCATTTGCAACCTCACTTCCAAAGAGTAATCTTTATTATTCTCCATGGAAGCCAAGGTTTAGAAATGATATAATCCTTATATTCTAACTCAGGAAATTGAAGCAGAGAAAGATTACCTTTGCCAAGAAAGAGTGGTTTTATCGCTGAGTCACTTTCAAATTCAGAGTGTATCCCAGGCTTTCAACACTCCACTAATGAACTGTGTACTGTTTTCATTTCTGTTTGCTTACGTGCGTATTTACCAAGCCACCAGCATCACATCAGATCAGCATCCAAGCTACAAAGGCTTTTCAAATTGCTAACACCAGACATAGTTCAGACTTTAAGTACCAGGAAGCAACTGGGAACAGCTGCTTCTGAATCAGACATAAATCTAAGCAATGCTCCAATATAGCAAGAGAGGGAAAACGACCTTGTCTCATTAAATAGCTAACAGGAGAGTGTATCTGATAGTAAAATCTTGGCAGAACATAAAATACCTGTTTACTGCCAAATTCTAGTCACACAACATTAAGGTTACCCATTTAAGCACAGAGCACTGGCTTCTCATCATATATAAGGAGCCTCCCTTGTGAATCGTAGTTGCCTTTTGAGTGAGTGGAAACACTATTGCCAAGATAACCAGGGCCCAACCTTACAGGGATTTGTAGATAAAAATTAATCCCTCGAATGGTGCCCAGAAGCAAATCAGTGACTAATGGAGACTAGCGAGCAAAGGCATAACTAACCTCTTGGCTCCTGTAGCAGCCAAACCTTTTGAATAATTTTCCAGGGAAGCTCCTTAGTAGAGCACACAGACACAAATCCCTTCTGAGTGTTAAAAACAGAACTTACAGAGGCATGGTCTGTTTATTTTTCCTTATCCTTTGTCAGGGCCCTCTTCCAATTATTATATGTGAGTCTCTCGAGTTTGTTACCAGGCAATCAACTCCTGCTCAGTGAAAAGGCAATTTTTGTGTTTTTTGGGGGGTTTTTTTGTTTGTTTTTTTACTTTTAGGAAGCCAAAAAGGTGATTTTCAGGAAAATCCTAGGGAAAAACACCCATGGGATATTTTTAATCAAGAAGCACAAAATTTCCCATATCAATGTCGGTAGAGGATGCCATAAAAATAACTCATTAAGTAAAATATTCCAGAATCAATCTAATAAATCTGGATAGAAAAATCCATTCTTCTACTTTGGAATAGAATGTATAATAAAGCAATGTTCGCACAGCATTCAACTCTACAGCCTCGTGTAATCTAGAACATTCACAGAAAAGCAGGGAGTAATAAATGGGAAAATAAAAAGGTGGTAGCATTCTAACATGACTGCAATTAATAGATCTACCTTCAAAGAAAAGAAAAAGAAAATCAATTCAGTTAGAGAGATGTGTGGATGGAACAATTATTCATGGCTAATTACTTTGTAAAAGATGATGACGACGGGTTAGTTTTCCCTCGTATTGATGAAGGAAAACCTTTGGGGAAATCATTTGCAAAGGTTAGCAAGGATATGAATTATTCTCTGGTATATTGGAAGGCAAAGAATAGGGAAGAATAAGCAAAATACTAATATGGTCTAGCGAAGGTCATCAAGACAACTGAGCTAATACTATAAATTACTGTTTTCTAAAATCCAAACCTGTCATCAATATGCCTCGTGATTAATTATTTTCTAGAAAACATGATGTGTTATGAAATGTTCAGTAATTCACCAGACAAATGACGTCAAATAATTTTACCCACTAGTACATTGTGAAAGCTTAGATGTAATTGTTCTACCAATAAATCAAGAATCTTTTTAAAACAATTACTGTAGTACTATTTTAATGGATGCCCTTGGATTTGGCCTTAGAAAACTTGGTGGTATGTAGTGACACCTGCTCAGAGTTTACCTGGAAAAACAAAAGGCCTTGGTGGTTTCCACAGGCAATCTGAACATAGGTTAATTATAGATTATAGCTTAGAGCTGTGATCAAAGACCATGCACATGTATAAGACATGAACATACTGTGACAGGGTTGGCCCATTTATTTTCATCATTAAAAATGCCTATAAATAACAGGAGGAGATACAAATCAAAGAAAACCCTTCCCCTGGTTATGGTGAAGCAAAAGCTGCTTACCATACACCAGGATTTTCAGCAACACCTACATAAACTTTGTCCAAAATACACATATATGTACATAATGGGATCTGTGTATGTGGATGTAGCTAGGGGTTCATATAAGGCCATGTGATGGGGATTTTCTGAGAACCGTTAACAATGAATGATATATAGACACACTATGTACAGAAAATATGTGTTTATTTGCTCTTTTCAAAGCATGGTGAACAAAATAGAGACCACTAGCTAGTACTGTTTAGTCACCCAGTCTTTGATACTGAAACTCAAATCGATTACTGAGACAACAGGTTAATTTGCACTTGGACAGGAATTTATTTATCCTGACTTGCTGAAGTCACAGCCGAAAGTTCTAGTTTGAGTGGCATGTTCTCAGGCATGTTAGAACGGTCTCCTGTCTGGCCTGCCACTCCTCTGCTTATTCCCCATTACTCCAGGTTGATTGACCTGTTCACTGCCCTTCCACTCCACCCCAACACCCTGTAACGTTTGGCTGATGCATTTTTAATTGTGCCAACCCCCGTCCCTACAGCACTGTGCCTCTTCCCTCTCAATCCTTTATAGATCTCCTAGAGTCCTATACACCTCATAGGTACCATAGCTAATTTATACTTCACTTATCAAGCACAGCCCAGAAAGCCTTCTCTGAGCACAGCAGCCCATAGTGAGCTTACCACCCTTCGGCAGTTCTACTGTCAGGCCTGACATCCTCTTACTACATCCTGTGATTATTTTTCTTTAATAAATACATTAGTTGGAAACTGCTTGAAATCAGGCCAGTGTGCAATGCATCTTTTGCATTTTTTAAATGTGTAGCATCATATCTTCTTTATAGAAGGTGCTTAATCAATGTTTCAATTCAGGAATGGGTGGAGTTTAAATGGCAGTATTTTTCCCAACTTTAAGTAAGCACATTAGCCTATAAGTGGATGGCATTCATATACGCAAACTAGATGGATTTCTGTTAACCACAATATATATACCAGAATTCTACAACATGATGCCACCAGAAAATAGTATTAATCTTAATTAACTGAACAATCTAAAAAACCAAATGTAGAAAACCATATTCATTATTTTAGTTTAAATTCTTCTTTATTAAGGTAATTATTTACAGTTTGGAAATGTGATGGTGGAAAAAATGGTAGCTAAAAGTGAATTTTCCTTTTGTTGTTCATATTTAAGAATTTTCATTCATTGCTTTTTAGGAGAGCTGTTGAGAAAGAGGAGAAGTTGAAGATAGAAGCTGAATAAAGTCTTTTGATTAAAGATAACTGCAATGAAACCACTCTTGCTTTCTTTTTAAAAACACATCTAGAAATGGAAAGAATAAAAAGGAAGAAACAAAAGGAGGAGGTGTCAAGACACTAATATTCCCAAACATAGTTATAGAGTATTAATTAAACAACTCCAATTGCTAAGTCTCAGCAAAAGTCTCTGGAAACACCCATTAGCTTTCTCTCTCCTTGAATATACAAGTATTATCATCTTTTTACCATCTTAACAGAATCAAGGCATTGATGACATTAAGTTGTTGTAGTCCAGAGAGATTCCAAAAATTTATATTGTGTTGTCAACTCCATAGAAGAATTCACCATGTCTATTTGTTGATACATGTTATAAATATTTTCAACACCTTTTATAACAATTTCACATAACTGGCTAAAGGCATTGGTTTTTCAAACCTTTGGAATTATTAAGAAGTGCTTGCACCACCTCACTTCTGAACAAAGAAATGATTACTCGGCCTGGCCAATATGGCTCAATGGTTGAGCATTGACCTATGAACCAGAAAGTCATAACTCGATTCCTGGTCAGGGCATATGCCCAGGTTGCAGGCTTGATTCCCCAGTGGGGGCATGCAGGAGGCAGCCGATCGATATTTCTCTCTCATCATTGATGTTTCTATCTCTCTCTCTCCCTCTTCCTTCCTCTGTGAAATCAAATATATATATATATATTTCTTAAAAAAAGAAATGATTACTCTGATGATTCTTTCTGAAAAAATATTTTAAGATTATGAATGCGTTGTAGCCTGTGTATTTTAACTCAGCTCGGCTATCTCTATGGGCATCTAGAGGATCCTTAGAAATACAATAAAACTTGAACTAAATTCTACAAAACTCAGATAAGAGAAAATTACCTATCTCTGAATCCTCTTTGGAGAGTGTTTTAGAGAGATCGAAAAAGGACATTGATGGATTCTTGCAGACAAAAGCTTAAGAAGTAATAATATCTGAGCTGGATGGGGAAAAAAAAAAAAAAACAAGAAGAAGATGCTGAAGTGCTCCCAGTGTATTCTGCTGATGCTTTAAGTTCTACATGGTGGTAATTGGAATGGGATTTCATTACGAGAAGTTTTTACCCACTCAGACCAACTGCATCCTTATAAGAGTGATGGAGAGTAAGTGTACCGGTTATGACCATTATCATCACCATCTCCAGGGAAACAGCCCAAGGAAGTTATCAAATCTGTAAAAGTAGAAGAGGAAAAGATGAGACATGCCAACAAGCTCGACTCTCCAAAATACTTGACGCTCTCCAAAATACTTGATGCTTTAAAATAAATAACAAACTCATATAATTCTGATGAAATAATCATGCGGGAGAAAAGCTTTATTTCCTTGTTATTTCAAAGGTCTTCAGATTAAAAACAGTCCACTTCCCTGGAAAAATATTACTTGCATTTCTTATTTCCTCAAAGAATATAGAGCCTCCATAGGGTTGTCAAGTACAGTGCATTTGAAGGTGTAGATAAAATCAAAATTAGCAATGAACAGGAATAATGCATCTATCCTAAGTTCTCTAAATATAATAGTTATTCATGCCTCTTTCCTGGTTCCATTTTAGCTTCCAAAGGTATACGGCTAAATCATACCTAAGCAAGATATTTTAGAGAAATCCAATATATATGGTGGCAAAATTCCCATCCCCAATTTCTACTCCTGGATGTACACTTCCCTTCTTGCCCGGAGCTGTCTTTGAAATTCATAGGCTCTTATCGCAATGTGATAAGTAGTTTAAGGACAAAGGGGTAAAACACCGCTATGGCCGGAGGGTTTTCTCTAGCCTTCTTAGTCCTCAGTCCAACTCAACATGCCTCAGTCTCCTGCCTCATAGTCTCTGTTTAGTGAGGAAAGAGAGAACTCTCTACACCTATGCTACTGAAACAAGAGGATACATCAGAAGTACAGCAGACCTGAGAGTACATTCTCCAGATCCAACATTTCCCAGAATCTGCTATGCTGTTCTCAGGGGTCCATGGCATTGGCCAAGCCTAAGCAATTCCAGATCTGGTTACAGCTAACCAATTGCACCTGATTTGTACTTACTAACTTGACTTTCTAAGTGAGGTCAGGAAACCAAGCTTAACAAACCCTAGCAGAGGCACAAGACTATGGAGAGAAACAAGATTGGGGGTGGGAGGATATGTTTCCAAATCTCCACGTCACAGGAGGCTCTGAGTATTTATTACAGAGCCTGCACAATTTGAGATACGATGCAGTAGGCTCCTGTTTACTTCCCAGCCCCCATCAGATCCTGGCAGGCTGAAGCACTGTGAGGGGTGAGGAAATAGAGATCCTCTTCCTGCCAGAAGATAGAGGAGAGCCCTGTCTAAAAGAGAGGCTGAGGGAGGATGGGGACAGGTCTCCATCTCCCTGGAATTCTCTCAGCCCAGAGCTCTTTGCTTCTCCATTTTTACAGAGGATTCCTCAGCTTTAGACATGCATGTTCTTAGATGCTTCCCTCACTCCACTAACTTTCCTCTGTAAGAGTCTAGTAGACCTTTGGCTGCAACTACCAGGGAGGATTCAGTTTTTGTGGAGGCAGAAATGCATAGTTATGAAAAATAATACAAAATTACAAATACAAAATTAAGTATGAAAGTGAATGTTTAATAACAATAAGAACAAAAAAACCACAGCATTTTGATGGAGAGGTCACAGCTGGTCCTATGTGCTACCCACCAGGCCCCTCCACTGTCATAGGATGTGGATTTGCTGCTGTCACAGAGAACAAACTGCCATTAATGTCTGTCTATTTCCATTTGGACATAACTGTGCTTTGGAAAATTGCCTCTTTCACAAATAAGATGCCTGGTTAATTAAGAGATTTCACTCAGGCTTATGAGTCTTTTGTGCAACATTTTGTCAAATTTTGCATATTCTGGTTGATAACTAAAGGAAGAAATGAGCAAAGTTATAACTGGCATTACAACTTAAAAATATTACAAAATAAAAATCCTTTAGACAAAATTCAGTTTCTCTTTTCCAACAGTTGTGTGTTTGTTTTACATACATTTCTTAACCACAACCATACATTTTAAAAAACAACAACATTTTACTCTAATAGCCTACCACTGCTATTTAAAATGCACACAGATTTTCAAGATAAACAAAATATAGACTACAAATTACTCTCAGTAGTTAAAATTCAATTGCGTTGATGAAATTATGAGAATGAATTCATTTTCTGGTGCTGTCTGTAGGTTTTTGAAATCCTGGTTGCTGGTTTACTCACTAATTTGGTAATTTGCAATAGGTTTCCCAGTCATTAGTACAAATTAGCAAGGTTTCACTATAATGTGAATATTTATAACTTCATTTAGAACCTTTCCACATGCCCTCTCCTAGTTTCTAAGGACAAGTCATGTTTTGTTTTTAATTTTGGAGAAGGCTACATAAAATGTATGAATAGGATGTTTATGAAAAACATTTGATAACCAATGCATTATTTTTCATCCTCTATGAATAAAATGTCAGCAACTTCAGTAATATTGTATTTCACAAGCCCCAAAGACTGGCAGACAGTCCCATGCACATAATGTGCTATATTAAAGGAATATGAGGCCAGGCTAGAAAGGATTTTCTAGCCCAGTTTGAGCAATAACCACTCAATCACACATCTCACCAACGTCTACGTTGCCAATGGTGGAATATGTGCCTCTCATTTCCTGACTCCAAGCCCCCAACCCAGCATCCTGCACACTCACCAGGGCTGTGTTCCTTCAGCTACATAAGCTCTAGGGAACACTAGAGAAATGCTGCCTTCTGTCCATGACCCTTTTAAGACCCTTTAATCTCTTCCAAAGTTGTCACCATGACAATCATAATTCTCCCTGACAACCCCTCCTCCTCAATGCCTGCTTTCACCATGGTGTTCTAATTTAAGTGCACACTGGAGATCACCATGGAAGTGACACAGTGATTTTTCCTGTGAAAAAAATACCAACTTTCCAGTTCCTTAGGATAGCCTGCACAGCCCTGGCTCTCAGTCTGCTGCCTCGCCTGACTTGGGCCTCAGAGAATGCCAAAGCTTTCTCCCCCTCTCTCTCCTAAACACGACATTATTTACATTTAACACGTCATCAATCAGCTTGGAGACAAGAATGATCACATGAAACAATATCCTCATGGAAAAGGAAGATAAATTTACCAACTAAGACCAAAACAAGACAGTAAGATGGATGGTGGGATGAGAAATTAGAGTTCCTTATTTTTCTGAATAGTATCACCTCCCACTTATGGTTCTACTATTCCCGAAAGAATTGTGAGCTTTGGGTAGAAATCTGTGCTCTGACACATCTCAGAGCTCTGTTCCCTTTTGTATAAAATGTGGATACTGCCTCACAAAGCTGTAGTAAGCACTCAAAAATAAAATGTGTAAACTACCTAGCTCAGAGTCTGGTGCATAGTCGGGCCTGAATAGATGGTGATGCTATTATCGTAATTGAAATCATTATTAAAATGGCATGTGTCTGAGCATCCACTCAGGTCCTTGCTGGGACCCTGGGGTTAATTACCAGTGAGATATCCATTGACACAGTTTGTGCTCCAAATTCAAGAGGGATTCTGACCAGAAACAGCTTGGTCTACAATGATTCAGAGGGAGAAGCCAACACTAGGTTCTTTCCGAAAAAGCAAGACTCAACCATCAAGAAGGTGATCATTCAATACTGGATTTGTCCATCAACATGGCTCAGTGGTTGAACATAGACCTATGAGTCAGGAGGTCACGGTTTGATTCCCAGTCATGGCACATGCCAGGTTGTGGGTTCGATCCCCAGGAGTGGGAAAGCAGCTGATTAATATTTCCTCTCATCATTGATGTTCTATCTCTCTCTCCCCCTCTCTTTCTCTCTGAAATCAATGGGGAAAAATACTGGATCCAACAGACCAGGTATAGATTGTAGGGCCAAGTTTCAGGATTGAGATGGAGGTGGGGTCAGAAGAGCAGGTGGGGCAAAGGTGACAGCCATCCTAAACCTTAAACATAGTGCTAATTCCCAGCTCCCCTCTCTGAGCCAGAGGACACAGGATGCTTGGCAAGGTGAAATGGGCATAAAGAATCTGAAACAGGACAGACAGAAGAGATAAAAATATTTTCAGCCCATTTGAGCTATTTTAAAATGCTGCATAAATGCTATTCTAATACTACCACCTGTGGAAAGCACCTGTGTTCAAAGCTGGTCTACCTGAAAGACCACATTTTCTGAGCAGCAGTTCCATTTCCTGAAAATCAGGCACCTGCTACCCAAAGCCACACTCCCTGCTGTGCATCAGATCCAACAGCTGTGTCCACTTGAACTGTGTGGCTCAGTGACCCCATGGGGGCAGCAGAGCTCTGTAGAGCGTTTCTTTGAACCACCTTGGTAGCTCTTTCCAGCTTCAGTCAATCTGTCAGCAACATTTATTGGACACTTGTCCTTAAGGCAATTCTGGGAACCAAGGTGTGGTTCTTTCCAAGAGGGAATGGGATGTCATCTCCCCACAAATGAATACGGGCCACCCCTCAAAGGTCAAAGCCCTTCTCCCTACCCAATCTCTTCCTATTACACTTCACAATGTCTCTACTTCCACCATCCTGGTGCATCTGTACATTTTTAATACTTGAGTATAACATGCTTTCTCTTTAGACTCCTCATGCCTGTTCTTGGAACTCATTGAACCCTTTCCCCTCAAGTTACACACACTTTCTCCTAGTCAGTGTGCACCCACTTCAAAACTTCATTTCCAGTGAGTGTTTAAGAGCTTAGTCTAGAGAAGAAAAAAAAAAGAAAAAAGAGAGAGAAATGAAAGTATGAACCTCATGAAAGGGAAAACCAGAACAAATTACAATGAAACTAAACTGTCTATTCATTTGAGTCAAATGCTATAAATTTCTAAGCATAATGTTTGACAGTAAACTGTCATCAAAGCAACAGACTCATTATAAAAATGCTAAGAGTATATAAATCTCATTGACTGCTTATCATTAACTGTGCGGGGTGCTGATAGGAAGTGCCTGGTTATAATTTATATTTCATTAATAAGGTCCATTTTAGAGCAAAGCTGTCAAATCTATTACTCACCTTTCTCCGGTTTTATAGTTGTTCTGGACAGCGCTGAAATTGAATGTTGAAAGCGTGGCTTTCAGCATTATCTTTTGCTCTAATATCTCATCCTGCATATCTAGCATGCCTCCCCTCTAACCGGAACTCAACAGCCAGGTTGTTTTTCACAAAGCAAACCCCCTACCCTCCAAAAAGAGAAAGAAAAACATTTTTTAAAAAAAGGAAATATGCAAAAAAGAATATTATTTGCCCACTTTCAAAACTTAGAAGGAAAAATGAAGTTCAAATATTGGCAATTCCACTTCTTCTATTTTTCTAACATGTTATCAGCATTAATGATTAATGATGTTCCCCTTTGTTTTGTTTTTGTTTTTTGTTTGTGATGGAGAGACTTGCCGATAAGCTACGACGACACGGCAGGTGCAAGACTAGGCATGTCTACTTAGATTGTCCCATTTATCTTTCAGCTGGTAGTCAAGAAACTCAAAGCAGTTTACCCAAGTATTATTATATCCTTATGATCTTACAAGTCAGAAAAAAATGTTAATCCTTGCAGATGCTCTCTAAGACATGGAGCATATCCAAGGAAAATATTAATACAAATGCCAAAAGAAAGCAGCACATGGCTTAATCTCCACCACACTTTAGGGCCCATATTCTTAAATATGTTAAACACTAAAAAAGCCTCTGTAAATTTTAAGAGAAAATGTTTTCATAGGTTTGGCATATGATAAATTGAGTGATTTGTCATATCTCCAATGCACTGGTTCTCACTTCACTGGAGGCTTCTAGAACATGGAGGAATAGAATAAAGCTTCTAGAACGTGTCAAGCTGATATGTTAGGCAAGAATAACAACTGAAGGCCACGGTGACAGCTGAGCTTTGCCAAAACATTAAAGCAATGAGGAATAGGTTTTCAGTATTCAAACCACAGCCCTCCTGGCTAAGAACCAGTTCTGAATTAAGAAGCCCATATTTGAAAGGTCTAAGATAAAACCCCCAGGGCAATGAGTTGCTGTCCCCAGCCGGCTGGTTTTGCTTGCAAAATGCTTCGTCTCATGTGGCCATATCCTCTGTGTGTTTTAAAGCAGCACTCCTTCCAAGCTATCCCTGACACAAAGGATTGTGCTTGAATAAGGAAAATCACTGAGTTGTAGCTCCACTACCCAGCTGCACCATTCGCATAGTCTGCGCTCTTGGGACTTCTCATGTTTCTAATAACTAATGTCTCCATTGGAGGATGAGCTGGAACTGTGTTAAACTGAATTCTGCTGCCATGGCCGGGATTCCCAATCCCCAACTAGATTATTCATTTCAAGATCAACATACTAGATTATGGATAAGTTACATGTTAAGGTTATTGATGCATAATATTAGTCCCCTTCCATCATTTCCTTTGAACTTTGTTATAACTCTCCAAAAATGTCCCTTTAGGCTACAGATCTTTAACCAGAAATTTTAGGACTTCTACCAGATGCCCATCTGTCATTTTCTCTAATCTTTTGAGGGTCCTTCTCAACCCTTAAAATTTGGCCCAACTGCTCTCTTTCCATTCTATTCAACTGCCCAGCACTCAGCCGTCTCTCCTCTGTGTGTACTGTAAATCCTTACCTACCTGCCCCTGTTAGTCTTCTCTTCATCTTTTAGTGAAATGAAAACAGCACTAGTGCATTTAGTCAACGTGAATAAAATCCTGCCTTTAAACATCCCCGGATCTTTAACCTGAAAGGAAATCACGAAGTCTCTCAGCCTGTTTTCTCATTAGTAACATGAACATGCAAATCTGGCCCAATATACCGCTTCTCAAAATGCTGGATAGTTCCCAGTCACCAAGGTAATAACTTCAGCTCTTTCCCACTCACATTTGACATGTTCTCAAGGGCATGCCTAGCTTTTCTAGTCACTCAGGGGAGTTGCAGCTAGACTGAGGGAAATGTATAATTGCTGCTCTCCCCACTGCCATGTGTCACAAACTCTGCCTTGATTTTTTTTAAAAGCACTTAAACAGCATTGAAGCTAAATTCCTTGTGATTAGCCTGACTCTGACTCCCTATGTCCACCCAGCCTACAGCCTCCGCCCCAACATTCCACACACACACACACACACACACAACACACACACACCCCAACCCCTTCACACACACACACACACACACACACACACACACACACACACAAACACACTTTAATCCCCAGAAGTACTGAACAACCAAGCTCTCTCTTGCCTGCAGTCCTTGGTACATTTCCCCCTCCTGCAATGCTCTTTTGTTTGTTTGTTTGTTTGTTTGTTTGTTTAACTTCTAATCTTTCTTCAAGTCTCAATTAAAATTCTATTCCCACCAGGAAAACTTCCCCAAACCCTCAGGCAAACTGTAATTCTCCTACACCCATGCTTTCCCTGCAGTTTACATACTCCCTTACAGCAGTTGTCACTGTGTTTATTTGCAAGTCTGGCAGCCCCTAAGATGCTAAACTCCTTTAGGAACTGTGTCTCTTGATCTCATCTCTATGATGTGCACAGTACCCAGTACACCGTAGCTGCTCAATAAATGTTAGAAGGATAAATTAATGTTATCAATCTCTTCCACAAAACCTCTCTAAAAACTTCAAACAGAATCAACTACTATTCAATTTTGTAGCTGTGTAAATAAGACATTCGCCTCCCACAGTCTTCTGGCACTATGTCTATAATGAGGGCTGGGTAACAATGTGCTCAAATCATCCTACGCCAAATGTAACCCCATCTAGAAACATGAAAAGTGACCACATATGTGAAGTTCACATAAGTCTCATGGAGTTGTAGAGGATCAAACGGTGCAGCCATCTAACTTGCATTCACTGGAGTAACCTACTCCACAAGTAGGTAACAGAGCGGGAAAGATAAAGATGGCAACTCAGAGGTCCTTGGAATTAATGAGTTTTACATGGGCAGGAGGGGGAGGGGGGGACACTGCTGTTTAATGTCTAGCCACATCCCTAATTTTAGTCAGGTATTTCATTTCGGTGAGAAAGCACATACCATAAATCCATCTTCATGGCTGGGAAAAGACTTCATTGCATATGCATCAAGATGGAGGAGTGATCATATGGTTTTGTTAACAAAAGCAAGTACGTATATAAACTACAATTAAATGCCTATAGATGCTCTAATCTAGCCAACAATATAGTCAGAATCAAACCCAGATGTGACGAGCAGTGCAAGTAGCAGAAGACAATCTTCCTCCTAATTTAAGCTCACTTCCATATCGTCATAAACTAGTAATATAGTATGCAGTTCTACTATAAATGCTGAGATCACAATAGCTCACAGAGTACTCCTGAATCTCCAGACATGCTACTCAAAGAAAAGCAATTTTTATTTTTTGCTGATAAATGGTTTAATCAAACCTCACAGATGAGGCAATATATTTTGAGAACATTTTGTTGTTCAGATCACAGGGTCAGTAATTTTCTGTGGTGCAGACACATCATGGTGTAACTGAGAGTGTGTGTGGGGGGGGGATAAAGTGGTGAGGAGAGATGGCATAGATTTTCTGCAAAAGGTAGTAGAATATGTTATCTCAAAAGTAGTTTATGTTTCAAAAATGCTATAAGAGGAGAGAGGCATCAGGATTGGTAGTTTTTCTGTGATTTTAAAGAAATAGAATAAAATGTCAAGAGGCATCATGCTTCTAAAACACACACACACACACACACACACACACACACACACACAAGCATTAAGGGTGGATGCTAAATTTTAATATAGCTTTCAAAATTCAACTCATCCTGTATATGGTCTGAGGCCTAATTGGGCAAATGTCACTAAAAATAATGATCAGGTAGTCAGATTACTGTTGTGTAATTTGCACAGTTCCATTCTGCAAAAGATGATCCCTGGCTGCATCTTGGCAAGACAGATACTGCTGTTTGTGGCTGGCCAGCCCTGCACCACACCCAGCCTGTGCAGCTGTGCATCACGCACTGGCAGATTGGCTTCATGTCTCTGCACAGGTCTGTTTTATACACTTGAGAGCAGACACTTGTAGAAATATGCCAACTATAACTTCTGGTGGAAAAACTCAGCCTGTGTTCTCATAGCATTGCTAACGGATAATGGTAGTCACAATGGCAGAGCACTCATGGCTTTCAAATTATTCTCACATACACTATCGTTTTGAATCCCCAACAACCTGGGATGCATATAGGAAAGGCATTTCATTTTACAGATGAAGACACTACAGCTCAAAGAGGTTAAACAGCGGGCCCAAGGTCAACTAGCTTTGAGGAATCTAAGATCCCAGGTCTTCTCTCAGTTCAGGACTCATGCCACTCCTCACAGCTGCCAGGAGAAGGAGCTCCGCAGACGCTGGGTCACACCAGTTACCTTACAGAAAGCTGGTCTGATCTTAGAGAGCCTCAGTTCACAGTTAACCTTTTTTAACCTTTTGTAATTTTCCCATATGACTGCACCCCCTGGAGGCAGGTTGTGGAAGTTCTAGGGAGAAGTTCTAGGGAGATGAGCTCCAAGGCCTGGGATTTCTACTGATAAGGTAAACAACAGTCCCAGTGTGCCCTGTTTCCAAAGGACTTGGGGGAATTACACAGCATGTAAGACTTTTGGGGATGAAAACAGGAATGAGGACTCTCCCAGTAAGTGGCACTTTAAGTACCCAGGACAGTCGCAAGCAAACCAGGTTTGTTGGTCATCCTAGTTTTCCAAATTTTACTGAAGCATCAGAAATAAGGACTTGACTCACCAAAAATGTTTGGAATGTTCTGCACTTCCATTTCCAGTTTGCCCATCACTAAAAACTTACAAGGATTCACATGAAATGAATCCTACTATGAAAGATCCAGCCCTAGCTGGTTTTGCTCAATGGATAGAGCATCGGCCTGTGGACTAAAGAGTCCCAGGTTTGATTCTGGTCAAGGGCACGTACCTCAGTTGCAGGTTTGATCCCTGACCCCAGTCAGGGTGCATACGGGAGGCAACCAATCCATGTGTCTCTCTCACATCAATGTTTCTCTTTCTGTGTTTCCCCCTCCCTTCCACTCTCTCTAAAAATCAATGGAAAAATATACTTGGGTGACAATTAAAAAAATAAAAGAAGAAAAGAAAGACCCAGTGTGGGCAAAAATTGAAACGGAAATGACCCTTCACTTACCCTTTATTTACTTTCAGTCATTTCCTTCTT
The DNA here is from genome assembly GCF_000412655.1 of Myotis brandtii. NCBI lineage: Eukaryota > Metazoa > Chordata > Mammalia > Chiroptera > Vespertilionidae > Myotis > Myotis brandtii. The sequence continues at coordinate 214,339 of NW_005354212.1, read as the reverse complement.
AATTGTTAAGTGTTTAATGCTTAATAATAAGCTAAGTATTAGAGAGTTAAGTAAACAAGATTTAGTATAGATAGACAAGCAGAGAAGCATCCACTCTTTGGTGTGAAAAGGACACGGGAGCTATGGAAAAACAAAGAAATGACTTGTAGCCGACATGTGTTTTGGGAGGAGGAAGGAGGAAGTGGACACTCAGGAAAGGGATTTTGAATGAAGACACATTTGTATTGATAGAACTTAGTGGAGTATAAAGAAGGAAGGGTGTAGGGCTCGAACTGGGCTAGAACAGGACATCTGACCAAAGAGCAAGTGGCACAAAGGCCAGGAGGCAGGACAAAGACAATGCATGGAGCATTCATAGGGCAAGGAGATCAACAGAGAAGAATCAGGAGATGACAATACAGAGGTGACCATGAAGGCCTTTGCATCAATGCTAACAAGCTAAGGCTTTATCCTGTATGCAGCTGGGTGACTGAAGAGTCTTAAGCAAGGCAAAGGCATAATCACATACACTTTAGGAAGATATTTTGGCTTCCATGGGGAGAATAGGTTTCAGGGAGGAAAAGATAAGACTAGAATCTAGGAATATGGAACAGTTTCTATGAACTAAATGAGGGTGGCCTATGCTAAGATAGTAGCAGTGAAAATGGAGAGAAGTGAATAGATTTTAAAGATATGAAGGTCGTAGAATGAGCAAGATGTAGAGATTGATTGAGCATAGTGTACAAGGTAAAGGAAGCAATCTAGGATGCTACTATATATAGCACATCTATGTATTCATGTTTAATTTGTATTTTTCATTCTGAAAGCAGTTGTGAGCCACCCACACAAATTTTAAATTTGCCTAAGCCATAAATAAAAATGTATCCCTATTTTAATCCCTACTTATTTATACCCATAGCTTGAGAATCTGTGGTCATTCCCAGCTATTACCTCTTAAAAATAACCAAGCAATATGTGGTTGTATGTGTAGGTCAAAACCCTGCCTGGTGTAGCTGGATTCACAGCCAAAATAATGTATCCTCATCCATTCGTCCATCAATCAACATTTATTGAGGCCTTCTCAGTGCCTGTGGATGATCTAGACCAGTGATGGCGAACCTTTTGAGCTCGGCGTGTCAGCATTTTGAAAAACCCTAACTTAACTCTTGTGCTGTGTCACATATAGAAATTTTTTGATACTTGCAACCATAGTAAAACAAAGATTTATATTTTTGATATTTATTTTATATATTTAAATGCCATTTAACAAAAAAAAAATCAACCAAAAAAAATGAGTTCGTGTGTCACCTCTGACATGCGTGTCATAGGTTAGCCATCACTGATCTAGACACTGAGGGAAAAAGACAACTGAGACCGAGTCCCTACCCTCAAGGAAACCATATCATAGGAGGGGAGACAAATACAATAAAAATATTATTACAACATATGTGCTAGAATACAGGGAAACACAGAGTCATGTGGGAGCACATAAAGGAAGCTACTTACACAGGCTGTGGAAAAATGCTGATCCATGATGGCTTCTGGAACAGATGCTGCCCATTGTCTTTCTATAGACCTCTCTTAGAGTCTATTATGGATTTCTAGCTCATCCATCTCCCTTTTCCAGGGAGTTCTTTACAAGAAAGACTGAGTCTTATTTATCACAAACCTTGCACAGTAGATGCTCAATAAGATGGATGGATGGATGGATAGATGGATGGATGGATGGTAGATGATGAAATGAGTGAAGGGATAAATTGATACTGACCTGACCTCAAAGGATTGAGGAAGAATGACCATCAATTCCTGGAAATTACCAGGCAAATAGTGCTTTATGGTGAAAGGGGATTTATTGAGAAGGTACTGGATTAAATGGGCCATTGGTTCAATATTGTTGTGTAGAGTTTGACCCTTACAGGTTGATTTTTGTTTAGTATTTATTGAGCCAGATTTTCTCTGTACTTAAGCTACTCCTTGGGAGAAGGTTAGACACTTCTGGAAACTGCATTAACTTCTTCAAGCCACTAGGGTACTGTTCAGTGAATTACTTTTCAGTAATTAAAGAGGCTGCAATGCAAAAACACAATGTGCTGAGAAATGGAGAGCTAATCTCTCTGCCTGCCTTCTCCAGCTTCCTGTTTCTGATGACTGAAGAGATAGGGTGCAAATATGTGGGGATTATAACAATGACTGTCAGCCTTGGTTTCATCTAAGAACCTACAATATTCTCTTCCTAAAGCCCATGAATTTTTCACATTAGAGAACAAAGATTAGCAGGATCAAGTGACTAAAGTACTTAATGGCTCTAATCCTCATTCCTGCACAAATTCACTCTGTGGTTTTGTACTTATCTCTTTCAAACTCTTTACCTTTTTTGCCCTTCTCTGTGCAGCTATAGGATGATAAGAGTAGTTGTGGGCTCTGGACAACATATACCTCTCATCATTTTTTATTCTAATGTTTAAAAAAAAATAGTGCTAGGTTTGAATAGCTGCCTATCTTTTTTCATGCCCAAATACGGTACATTTCTGAAATGTATTCATTAAAGAGAAATGATCTGCCCTTCCCCTCCACCCCCCACCTCTCCCCTTGGAAGCCAGTGATAGTCATTTTCCATTTTCAAACATCTTGTGCTTCTAGTTTGCATCTTTAATTACCTAGGGCACTGGTCTTGTTTTATATGACTTACAACATGTAGTTTTGCCCTTAGTTCATTTAAGCAAAATCATTCCTGGTTTGAGCCAAGACATATTCAATATATAATTACCTGGTGGGTCAGGGCTCTGCCGTTTTGTCATTTTTACTGGCATTTTCTCCATTATTGCTAAGTACCAAGCAGTATAAGCTGTCAGAGCCACATGGCTGGCCTGAAACTTAATTTTCCTAAATTGCACAATTCTTCAGAGACAGCTTACCCCCCAAGCACAGTTTCCTTGACAAGGGGCAAACAGGGTTAAATTTCAAACTGAGTTATAGAGAGCTTACCGAGAGCAGTGGTGGGAGGAAGCAATTAAGCAGAAGTTGGGTGTGCAGGCTGCATGAGACTTTTAGAGACAATACAGAATTCTGTGTCAAAGCCTTTGAGTAGCAAGAGGTCTTAGAACACGACGTGCTGAAGTACAAGAAAGCAGGCAAGGCAAGAGGAAGAAATGCTTAGGAAGAGCCACTGTGTCACAGTGTGTTAGACATTTATGTGCTTTAATTCTGATAATAACCTATTAAGTTAGATGTTTTCATTTCTATTTTACAGAGGAAAAATACGTAGAAAGGTTAGTGGATTGACCAGGGATACACAACTATTAAGTGAGGCCCATCTCACTCAAACCTGACCGCATACACAATGTTTGTGGCATTAACTCATCCGGGAGATGGTGGAAAGCAGTTTCTTGTGACAGAAGACTGGTAAGCTAGGATAATTGTCTCTTGAACAACACAGGTTTGAACTACAGAGGTCCAGTTATACACAGATTTTTTTCAATAAGTACTATAAATGTGTTTTCTCTTTCTCATGATTTTCTTTTCTCTAGCTGACTTTATTGTAAGAATACAGTATCTAATACATATAACATACAAAGTATGTATTAATCAACTGTTTATGTTATCAGTAAGGCTTCCGGTCAACAGTAGGTTATGAGTAGGTAAGTTTTATGGGAGTTAAAAGTTAGATGTGGATTTTCAACTGTTTGAGGGGGTCGTTGCTCCTAAACCCTGAGTTGTTCAGGGTCAACTGTATTACACAGTCTCTCTGACTACAAGTCCTGGAAAGTAGCAGGGGGATACAAAATGCCTAGAGTTTATTGTTTCTTATCCTCACCCTACTATCCTCAGGGCTACACATCTGCTTCCTACGCACCCCCAGATGATCTGAGAGAAGCATCACCTGGGTATTTTCCTATGCTGGGTAATTCTCAATTCTTTGCACTTACTTCTCACAAAGAGAAGCACGTTGATATTGAATAAGCTACCTGGTCCTTATCACCTGGAGAGTTTGAAAAACCATAATTCATCTTATCTTCTTGCTTTGCATCAGCCTCAAACACAAACTGCCTGTTCCAAGTTTTGGAAGACAGCAGACTAAGATTACTGACTGTTCCCTAAGTCAGAGGGTCATAGTGAGTAAATGCAAGCCTCAGAGCACACTAAAACATGGCTGCTAATTATTTGAAGACTAGAGGTCCAGTGCACAAGATTTGTGCACTTGGGCGGGTCCCTCAGCCGGGCCTGCACCTTCTTGCAGTCCAGGAGCCCTCGGGGATGTCCGACTGACGGCTCCCATGGGGAGCGGGCCTAAGCCATCAGTCTCACATCCTTAGCGCTGCAGCAGAGGTGGAAGCAGGAGAGGCTGCCACCACCACTGCTGCACTCGCCTGCCATGAGCCCAGCTTCTGGCTGAGCAGCATTCCCCCTGTGGGAGCACACTGACCACCAGGGGGCAGCTCCTGCATTGAGTGTTTGTCCCCTGGTGGTCAGTGCGCATCATAGCAACTGGTCATTCCACCATTCGGTCTATTTGCATATTAGCTTTTTATTATATAGGATAGCCTGACAATGTTTACAAACCCATCCTCTCTCAACCTTACTGAAAAGGATGTGGAGTTTTGAGAGTTGGTTTTAACAAATTTTATTACTCTGACACCATTGGGTATCTCTGTTTTCAGCTGGGTTGAAAAGTCAAAGTTAAAACCCTTTTGTTTATGAACACTAAATCCTCTAATCAAAATAAAATGGTTTCAATGACTCTTTGAGACTAAATGCTTTATTCACCTCATGCACATCAGGAAATATCCGAAGACCAGGGAATGTGAGTGGAAGGGCAGCAGGATTGGAGTCTCCTAGGGTGAGGGGAAGGCAGGGGTATATGTCCTCGTGGTCTCACTCAGGCAGATGTTCTCATCTTTAACTGTTCTAAAACTCACAACTGGAATGTCCCTTAGGATTGTTGGTTCAATCCCATCCCAGTATTCTGTCTGAACAGTTCTCTCAGGAGATGTTTTTGCAAGCCTTGCAGTTTGTAAGTTAGCTAGGGTCTGCAGGTTGGAATGGCAGCACAAAGGGGGAAAGGGAGAAAAGGAAAGGAAACAAGGGACGAAAGCAAGAGAAGCTGCAGCCCCTTTATCATGCCCGGGTTAGTCTTTTTAAACTTCCTACTCATAGTTTTAAACTTTCCCCAACATCTAGACACTTAGAAGTGAAGTCATCTTCCCAATATTCTTTACAACCCCTGCCTCCTCCATGGAGGCATAAACTCATTGATATGACTGTGCGGAGCTAGAAACTTCCCCCATGAGACTGAAGCCACATTCCCCGCGGATCTATGTGGAACATAAAGGGATGCATGGCTCCTCTTCTGGGATCTCTGATGTGACACTCAGTGTCTTGTTAACATTGCACTTGGAGCAGAGAAATGAGTCTTGTTGGCTGCCAGGCTCTCTGAGCTTCGGGGATGATGATTCTGCGTTTTTACACTTTCTGGAAAAATAGACACATCGCGCTGCCAAGAAGACTCTGCACTCACTCGCTCACTCACTCACTGAAACTCTGCTCCTCTGATGCCCAATCCCTGAACACATCAAGCAGGCAAGTTTACTGAGCTGTTGGAAGCTTGGGCACTGAGGACCCTTGAATGTCCCTAAATACTTGTGCTATTTGCTTTCCACTGTTTATTTTGCAGAAAACAGTTCATCAGTCCTCTGTGCAAGATGTCAGTTTAGCCTTCCATGTAAGAAAATGAGAGAACTGGGAAAGTTAAAAAAAAAAAAAACTTTGTAAAACAAGAGAGAAAAAACTGAAAGGAAAGTCTTGCTATTGTAAACTATTGTAAACTGCACTATGGACTCTAATACCTCCTGCCACTGCCCCTTTCCCAGCCTGGTGGGGGAGAAAAGGCTTTGACATAAAAGTCAAAAGTTCAGGTCCCCCTCTTCCCTTACTAGCTGTTTGACCTCAAGAAGTTTGAATGACCTCTCCAGGCCTCAGCTTCCTCACCGTCAAACTTACACATGATCTCTGAGGTTCCTTGCAACTTCAGGCTTTTAAAGAACAGGCAGGGGAACACAGGAGGAGTGAGACCGGAAGTGGGACCTGAGAGAAGAGGCAACAGAATGGAAGCCCTTTAGACAGAAGGCTGGCATGAAGAGACAGAGTGCCCACTTTTTTACATAAGGAACTGTCTTTCCTAGAGTGACCCTGAACACCTCAGCTCCAAGGAACATACATATCTGAGAACCGCCTCTATTCTAAGTGATGAAATGAACCACTTAGACTAGAAGTAGAGATTCCACTGAAACCAACTGGTTATGGGGTCCTGGATAGTGGGCCTTTCACAACAGCTTGAGTAGGCCCAATGTGTCTGAGAAAGAAGAGGTAATCTCTACTTAACAACAAAATAAACTACTATAAACTAGAGAGGATATTTTAATAGTGGGAGAGAGGATAATTTGAAATGATTCTAATAAAATTAATTATCTTTCATTTATATTCAAAGTGCAGTCGTAAGATATATACATGAAAGATGTAACCTGATATGCCAGTTGCAAATATCATTCAAGCATTGAAAAACCCAAATGATGGAAGGTTTCCCTTGCAGGTCCTGGCTATAGTTAAGGTCTATTAGTTTCATGGCTGAAAAGCAAACAGAACATCAGATCATCGAAATATAAAGAACAAGGAAAAATAAAAGCAATTAGTACCTTATGCCAAAGATGCTGAATTTTTAAGCTTGAAAGGATCCTTGAGACCCATCCAACTTCCTCATTTACAGATGGGAAATCCGCTGGGGGAAGGTATTTACACTGTGGAAGCATGAGGGCTTGAAGTAGTTTTGCTTTCCTTTCCTAAGAAACTAAACATTATTACCTAAGTCCTTCCCACCTGAGTATCATACAGACTCAGTTCTAAGCCCCAAATTCACATTAGCAAATACACTATATTCGAGATTTTGTCAGATTTTGCTAGATTTTAACCCTCAGTCCTGAGGTGGTGGTGGTGGTCGGGGGGTAGACATTTAATAAGCAAAACCACGTACTGCATGCTAGACTCTATGCTATATACAAGGAGAGAAGCAAAGATGGCAGTGATTACTGCCCTAGTCAAGAACAAACAACAGAGGAATGTTGAAAGGGCAACACGTGTACAGAGACAGAAATGACTGAATCTGCTAAAAGGCCCTGAGGCTTCTACAGAACTATTTTTATGTGTATAAAGCACTCCATGCATTCGGTTCCTAACCACTGCAGACACGTAGCTATGGAAGGCCCCCTTGAAAGATACGGTGCCTATATGTGCTGTACAAAGCCCTGAAGACCTCCTACAATGGGTAAGCTAAAAATTTATGAAAACACACCATTTACCTGAGGCCAGAGGAATGTTGAAAGGGCAACACGTGTACAGAGACAGAAATGACTAAATCTGCTAAAAAGCCCTGAGGCTTCTACAGAACTAATTTTATGTGTATAAAGCACTCCATGCATTTGGTTCCTAACCACTGCAGACGCGTAGCTATGGAAGGCCCCCTTAAAAGATACCGTGCCTATATGTGCTGCACAAAGCCCTGAAGACCTCCTAGAATGGGTAAGCTAAAAATTTATGAAAACATCCCATTTACCTGCGGTGATCCACAGGTAAAAGGTGACAAGGGCCCATGATGTATCATAGGAGTTCGAGTAGGATGCATTACATACATTACAATCTTTCTGCCAATTAATATCTCACACAAACGTAAAACACACCCAGAACCCCCATTTTGGAAATACATTTCTCCCCACCTCCCAGTGGTGAAACCTGCCAGACATCAATCGCCCCGTCTGCCTCTTTTGGCTGCCCTGTCAATAACAGGCACAGAAGACCCAAAAGGAAGAAAACAAAGGTTAAAAATAAAACATTATGTTTCTGTCAGCTAGACAGCACAGCTGTCCCTGGAATCTACATGACTGCTGAGAGGTACTAGAGAACTTTAAAAATCAGGTTGTCACTTGCTATTTAGAATTGAAATAACGAGCCCATTATATTAGTTGTTAACATTCTGAATAATACTTAAAAACAGTAATCTGCTTATAATTTATCTTCTACTATAATGCCATTATTTCCTGAAAGCTTGCAGTAAGACTAAAATGGCCTTATTCCAACCACCAAAATCAATTCCTTTGTACAAATTTGATATAGGAAGCCTGTGTACCATTTGCAAACACTCACTGACCTGTGAAGCCTGGCATTCGCACCATAAAATTTAGACCTTATTTGATGAAGTTATTGAACACTGAACTTACCTCATCTAAGGTCTGAAAGCAGCCATACATACTTTCACCTTTTCTCTTTAGGAGGAAGGTTTGGATTGGAGGAAAATCAAGTTATTGTTTGGATTTGGGGAAAGACACATACTGTCTAGACTGCACTTAATGAAAGCTCTAAGTTAATTTTGAGTGTGATGCTGGAGGTTCATTGCCAAGTAGAAATGATGAAGATTTTTTTTCTCAAATCAAACAAATCTTTCTTGTGCTTTGTACAAAAAGGGGAGAGGGCAGGACATGGGCCGTGGCCATATCCAGGGGTCTAGAAGTGGGCACTGACGTGGTCCATCTCTAACAGGTCATCCAGGATAAGGTCAGGCATGGTGTGGATATTCTTGACCAACTCGCTGCACTCTATGGTGCTCAGGTACAGGTAGCCTTTGAGCAGCTCCTGTGGAGGATGCTCCCCAAGGTCTTCTGCAGAGTGTGTGAGTCCATGTACAGCATCCAGAAAGTGCAGGGGTTGAGGCCAGTGTAGTGGGGAGCATAGTGGTCAGCACATTCTGCAATATCAGCAGCCACTGGTAGGTCTTCCCCTGCATGGGCAGCAGGAGCCCGATGCCACCATCCAGTGTGGCAAACCATGTGATGTGCTTGTTCTCCCGCACAACCGACTTCTTACTGGGCCCCTCAGCAGCCCACCTCTTCCCCAGGCACAAGGTCCTCCAGAAGGTGGGGAACCCACGGGGAAGTCTGCCCCATGCAACAGGCGCATGCCACCAAAGTTCTCCTTGGCCTCAGGCAGGTACATGTACACTATCAGGCTGTGGTCACAGCCAGACACCAGGAACCCCAGCTGGGTGCTGTCCATCGTGAACTCCGGGCTATACACTTTCAGGGCCTTGGCATCTGGGAAACAAGCTACAGTGTCTTTTTTATTATTTCTTTATTGATTAAGGTATTACATATGTGTCCTTATCCCCTCCATTGCCCCCTCCACCCCTCCACTCATGCCCTCACTCCCCTGGTGTCTGTGTCCATTGGTTAGGCTTACTAGTATATGCATGCATACACGTCCTTTGGTTGATCTCTCCACCTTACCCCCACCCTCCCCTATCTTCTCTCTGAACTTTGACAGTCTGATTGATGCTTGATCTCCTCCTGGTAGTGCAGCAGCGAGATGTTCTTCATGACATCTGAGGGACCAGGGTGAAGTTCTGGACGCTGATCATCAGGTGGATGTACAGCTGATGAAGATGACTTTTAAAAGGCAATAGAAGTGGGGTGAAAAAGATAATGTAATATCTGAATAGGAGTCTATTTCCTGCACTGCATTGCTACTTAAAAGTTTATTTTCATATATGTTACTCTTAGGATTCAGAGGAAATGAATGCTGCACCAAACTATCTGCCATGTTAAAGGAGATAATAAAGAATAGAACTCTTCATCCTTCTTAATATTGTCTCTACAACGATCCATACAGGAACGAATCTCCTGATTTCTCATTGCTAAAGTGCAACCATGATGGAGAGTGACTTTTAATAGTAAACAGAGGCAGTCCAAAAACACTCCATCTACCTTTTCATAAAAAGAGCAAACTTAGTTGTAGCCATTCAACATTATTTAACAAGATCATGAAAATACAACTCTAATGTCATCACAGGTTCACATCACTTATGAGGGTCCTTCATAAAAAGATTGTCTAATGTCAAAGCCAGGAAGGGCCTACTACACACATTGCCCCGAGTATGACAAAAGAGTAGTTTTTCAGACTGTTCTGCGATTTCTTGTTGGGTGGCCATGATTTCCTTGAAGCTTCATCAATTTCTTTTTCTCTCTATTTTAAAAATAACTTTATTGAGGTATAATTTATATACTATTACTTTACCTATTTTTAGTATACAATTCACTCCACCCATTCTTTAGAAATTTGACCAAATTGATAAAGCAGACACAATAATTTGGATAAATCTTAAGGCTTTAATTCAGCAGGCAACTGCATAAATTTAATTGTATTTAATAAAATTCAGAAGTCATTTCTGAAATTGTGACTTTGTTTCTACAAATCTTCAAAATGAGCTATTCTTTTTTTAAAAAATGTATATTTATTGTTGAAAGTATTACAGATGTCCCCTTTTCCCCCCTGTTGGTCTCCTCCACCCTTCCCTGCCCCCACCCAGACCTTCACCACACTACTATTAATATGCATATTAATCCTTTGGTTAATCTCTTTCCACCCAGCTCACTCCCCTTCCCTCTGAGACTGATTAGTTTGTTCCCTGCTTCTATGTCTCTGGATCTATTTTGTTCATCAGTTTATTTTGTTCATTAAATTCCACATGAGAGTGACATCATGTGATATTGTCTTTCTCTGATTTGGCTTATTTTGCTTAGCATGATACTCTCCATGTCCCTCCATGCTGTCTCAAAGGATAAGAGACCCTTCTTTTTTACAGCTGCATAGTATTCCAAACATGTGCAATTGTTTAAAGTATAGGTTATTCGCTAATAGAATTCTCAGTCTTCACTGAAAGATGCACTTTGAGTCTGGATACATGCATAATTCATGTGGGGCAAGAACACAGTGGGGCAACAGGAAGATGACCTCTGTGATCATGGAAATAAAGATTGTCCTCTTAGGGCTGCACTTTAAAATTAGCAATAGGGCATCAAAACATAAGCATACAGACTTACCACAAAAAAGCAGAATATCTCTCAGAAAAGTAACTCTCACCATAGCCTAGTAGAAGCTAGTAGCCAGCTCTATCCATGAACCTGATTTGGAGGGTGCTGACATGGATGCACCATGTTCTCATAGACTAGTACTATAGAACATGCAGACAGAAGTAACTCCTTACAGTGCCATGACCACCAAGCAGTTGTTGATAATGTGGCTTCCTATGTAGCTTGTCTACAATGTGAGATGAGCTAATAAAGCCAATTTGAATATACAGTCCACTTGACATTACATTTATCAACGTAAATTATAATAGCTAACCATTAGTCATTGCTTGCTGCACACCAAACAACATTCTAAGCAATTTACATCTATCTTGTTCAGTCCTCTCAACAGGACTAAGAGCTAAGTAACTTATCCAAAGTCACACAACTAGTTAGTAGAGATGCCAGGATATGAGCATAGGAAACATACATCTAGAATGTATATTCTTCACCACTGTTCTTCCAATTATCTGATTTTAATCTTCAAAATTGTTGTGAGCTTTGATAACACTAATTGGAATCCCAACACCTGTCATTTATGAAGCACTAATAACTTCATGTTTACAACACTGAAGGGCACAGCTAACCCCCAAACCACAGAGAATTCCCCAAGGACACACCACCTGTGAGTGAGCTGCCATCCCATGGTCTCCAGGAAACATCTCTACATACTGCCATCCCTGTGCACCTTTACTTTTCTTTTAATTGATTTAATTTAGTCTCCATTTTCCCTTATTAACCCCTCCCTGGTCAGCCCCACCAACAGCACATGCGCCCACCCCCCAGTGTCCATGTCCATTGGTTATGCTTCTATGCATGCATTCAAGTCCTTTGGTTGATCCCTTACCACCCCACCTCGACCCTCCCCTGCCTTCCCTCTGAGGTTTGATGGTCTATTCAATGCTTCTTTGACTCTGAATCTATTTTTGTTCATCAGTTTGTGTTGTTTATTATATTCCACAAATGAGTGAGATCATGTGATATTTATCTTTCTCCCACTGGCTTATTTTGCTTAGCATAATGCTCTCCATGTCCATCCATGCTGTTGCAAATGGTAGGGGTTCTTTCTTTTTACAGCAGCGTAGTATTCCATTGTGTAGATGTACCACAGTTTTTTAATCCACTCATCTGCTGATGGGCACTTAGCCTGTTTCCAAATTTTAGCTATTGTAAATTGTGCTGCTATGAACATAGGGATGCATATATCCTTTCTTATTGGTGTTTCTGATTTCTTGTGATATATTCCTGGAGTGGGGTTATTGGGTCAAATAGAAGTTCCATTTTTAAATTTTAAAGGAAACTCCATACTGTTTTCCACAGTGACTACACCAGTCTGCATTCCCACCAGCAGTGCACGAAGATTCCTTTTTCTCCACATCATCTCCAGCACTTGCCCTTTGTTGATTTGTTGATGATAGCCATTCTGACAGGTGTGAGATGGTACCTCATT
>NW_005354212.1:161534-201320 GCF_000412655.1 Myotis brandtii | reverse complement strand
GGTAGTATGGACATTTTAATGATGTTGATTCTATCAGTCCATGAACACAGTATATTCTTCCATTTGTTTATATCTTCCTCTATCTCTTTTTTCAATGTCCTTTAGTTTTCTGAGTACAGTTCTTTTACCTCCTTAGTTAAGTTTATTCCTAGGTATCTTACTTTTTTTTGTGCAATGGCAAATGGGATTGTTTTTTTGTTGTTGTTGTTGTTTTTTTGTTTTTTTTTTAGTTTCTCTTTCTGTGAGTTCATTTTGGTGTATAAAAAGGCCATGGATTTCTGGGTGTTAATTTTGTATCCTGCTACATTGCCAAATTCATTTATTAGTCTAGTAGTTTTTTGGTGGAGTCTTTAGGGTTTTCTATGTACAATATCATGTCATCTGTGAATAATAACAGTTTTACTTCTTCCTTTCCAATTTGGATGCTTTTTATTTCTTCTTCTTGTATGATCCCTATGGCTAGCACTTCTACTACTATGTCAAACAGAAAGTGGGCATCCCTATCTTGTTCCTGTTCTTAGGGGAAATGGTTTTAGTTTTTGCCCTTTGAGTATGATGCTGGCTGTAGATTTGTCATATAAGGCTTTTATTATGTTGAGGTGTGATCCCTCTATTCCCATTTTTCTCAGACTTTTTATTAAGAAATGGTGTTGGATTTTGTCAAATGCTTTTTCTGCATCAATTGATATGATTATGTGATTTTTGTCTCTCAATTTGTTTATGTTATGTATCACATTTATTGATTTGCATATATTGTACCATGCTTGCATCCCTGGAATAAATCCCACTTGGTCATGGTGTATGTTCTTTCTAATGTAATGCTGGCTCTGATTTGCTAGAATTTTGTTGAGTATTTTAGCATTTATGCTTGTAATTCTCTTTATGTTGTCTTTATCTGATTTTAGGATTAGGATAATGCTGGCTTCATAGAATGAGCTTGAAAGTGTTCCTCTTAAATTTTTTAGAGTAGTCTGAATGTTTGGTAAAACTGTGAAGCTGTCTGGCCCAAGGGCTTTTGTTTTCTGGAAGTTTTTTTTTTTTTTTTTTTTATTAATGCTGCAATTTCTTCCATAGTTATTGGCCTATTCAGATTTTTTTTTTATTCTTCCTGATTGAGTTTTTAGGAGGTTGTATTTTTCTAGGAATATGTCCATTTCTTCTAGGTTGACCAGTTGTTGGAATAGAGTTGTTCATAGTATTTTTTTTTTTTACAATCCTTTGTATTTCTGCAGGGTCTGTTGTTATTTCGCCTCTTTCATTTCTGATTTTATTTATTTGTGTCTCTGTCTTTGCTTCATGGTGAGCCTGGCTAGAGGTTCATTAATCTTGTTTATCCTTTTTAAAGAACCAGCTCTTGGCTCACCTGTGGGTGAGCTGCCATCACATGATCTCCAGGAAACATCTCTACATACTGCCATCCCTCTGCACCTTTACTTTTAAATTCCTCACTTGAAAAAGTTAATTATGTTCTTGTTTTATTTTCTGCAGTTTTAATATGACTATGTTCACATTATTTGTCAGTTAAGATAATACAATCCCTTATATCATTGGGAATGCAAGAAATTTGATTTATTGTTTGGATTAATTCAGAATGTCAGTGTTCAGCCTCCTGATTGTGTAAACCAAATCTCCAGATTCTGCTTTGAGGTCTTCCAAATATTACTCAAATTTAGACAGTTAAAGACATGGACATGAACATGATGGGAATTAATGTGATTGCCGATTCCAACATGTCATGCATGGAAATTGGGGTCAGTTAATAAACAATCCAAATCTTCCTCCTCCATTATTTTTATTTTTTAAAAGTAGGTAAATTGTTTTTGACTTGTTTTCATGTCCTACCTAGTTAAATAGCTAAAACATACATTTCTGAATATGGCATCATGTTAGTGAGTGGTGTTTGCCTACTGACTCCACTTTCAGTATGTTTTTGACAATACATTACTATGCTTTTAAAAAGATAAAGCGTTTTACAGACATCACTCATCAAAATTTAACACTTCCCAAAATGTGCTGTATGGAACATTAATTACATAAAATATTAATAGAAGTAATCGCCCCAAAATTAAAAAATTATAAGGCTTCCCTGTTTTGTAGTCTGAGATTAACATGCACTTTATAAATCTTAACCTCAAAACGTCTCAGAATTGGCGAGAGGGCAGATTTTAGCTACTGTAATACATTTTAGTTTCTCAGAAACACTGAGTTAAATGAGTCTCTTTAATGAAAGACTTCTCAGAACCTTTCATTTACTACATATTGTATATTGTAAGTCTCTAAGGGAAGATGAAAGTATATAAAAGTGTTCCTCTATCTGTGGTGAAGAATGAGTTTGGGGTTCTTTTCCCAGTTCATAGAAGAGCATTATTTTACTAAAATATAATAAAAGTAATTTATTAGCAAATTGAAGTAAAAAATTCAAAATATGATCAATTTTTATTATTAGATTTACTAGATGTGAAATTATACCAAATTTCTACTCGACTCCAAATGTATATTCTCTCTCAGGTTTTTATGTGTCACATCACAGGCAGGAAACAAGCTGTAAACTGGCATCAGTCCATAGACCACACCTTGAGTAGCACTGGATATAGGATTTAACACACATATTTGATCACAAATCATAATTCAGATAATGTGTCTTGTGTTAAAAAAAAACTGGAAATGCTGCTTCATTTTCAAAATTTGTTTTATTACTCAATTGCCATAAGAGGAAAATCATCTAAATGAATTGTCAAACAGTGAAGTTGAATTGTGTTCTTTTAAAATTAAGTGTAGACATGGTAAAAGTGAATTGATGACTTAGTTTGACCTGCAAAGGTGGGGCAGAATAGGAAAGAATGAAAAAATAACTACTTGGGTATTATTCTCTAATAATATCTGCAAAGTCCAACCAAAGCAAAAGCTAGTAAGAAAAGAGGAGAAAATATATGCAACACCTACTTTCAGTAGAGTTTATTTAAATACATTGCCACAAGGAGATAGATTCTTCCATCCTAAAGGTAACAGCATGCTGTGCAAACCACAGGAGTCCCTGGAATTTCACTAACCTGATTCTAGTTTCCCCTCTAATCATTTTGGATCAATCACATTTTGACTTGACAATTTTGTAACCAGTAATGTGTCAGATTCTATATCTTTCAGATTTTGAACCTATTTTGTGATATACAAGTCCAAAGTTTTCTTAAGAGCTGTTGGTGTTTTGCCTAAGGTTTTGTTAAGTTATAAATGTTAAGTTATAAAATCATAAGACACAGTTTTTAAAAAATTGTGCACTTGTCTAGAAAAAAAGATTAATTGTGAAATTCAACTCAAAGTTTGAACCAATGGTAGTCCTGAAAAACAACCAAAGGACTTATATGCAAGCATATAGGCCTAACCAATGGACACAGACAACAGGAAAAAGCAAATAAATTATGTTGATGTTGTAATTTTGACACTGTTGTTCAAACCCAAACCCAATTGCACTTAAATATGGTTTCAGGTGATAAAACTGCACACTTCCTACAGCAAAATGTTTTAACCAGAACTTAAACATATAGGAAGGTGTTTGTGATTGTCTCTGTATCTTCACAATGGTTTTTTAAAAAGGTGGAAACTTGTGCTATACATACATGAAAAAAGCACTGAATAATGGTAATTATAATGGAAATGCATATTACAATAGAGCAAATGGATTTAGAATCCTTTTAAAAAAAGAAATCATTTTTGAAAACTAAATGAATGAGTCTGAGACAGGGATAGCATTGTCAATATTTAAGATCAAAATTATCATTCATTATCCTTTTACCAAAGATTGTCTCAGTTGTCTGGAAATTCAGAGCCAGTAGTAGAGTCAGAGAAAAAAATAATACTATTATTAAGACTATCTCCACCTACCTAGGGAATTCATAAGTAAAATGTCATTGGTTCAGGTTACCTTTTCTTTCCTGTACTGTTCTTACTTTTGCTAATGTCCCATGTTAACACATGGGAAGCTCATTATCTTACTGCAGGCAAACACATGAGAATTGAAAATCATGATGGAAATTTTGCCTTCTCAGGGAGTCAAAGTATGCCACGAGTTGCTTGACATTATGTTGTAAGCAGGGTAATCCCTGTAGGAGGGTACTTATTATATGTGCTGACACATGAGAAGCAGCATAATCTTCACTTTGTCCTCCAAAATTCTTCTTGCCACCTCAGATTTCAGTGGCAGCTACAGTGGAGAATTCTGTGAAAGTACAACTCACATTCCACTGATGTGCCCTCCTCATGCATCCCCTGGTACCTTTCTGCTTACTGCCCCAGGACCTTCTCTAATGCTGCTGAGTCTCCTCTTTCCACACAAACATGCACTCCAGATGTGCAGGGGAGTAAATGCTCCCTCACAGCCAGGAGAATGTGATCCTGGGGATAAATTCTCTAGCCTTTACTCCTTGAGAAGACAGTTTTAAGAGGAATTCTACTTGCTACCAGGAAAGAATTAAGCCTCATTGCTTATAGCAGTGACTTAGAAAACGTACCCTTAATATGGGCTTTTCTTCTTTCTCCTCTTCCTCTCCCAGCTCCTTCACTTCTTTTTCCTGGGATCAATTCCCAAAGAATCTATCTGCATCAAGCCCTTGACTCTGGCTCTACTTTGAGGGAAACCAACCTGAGACAATCATTAAAAGGGTATATTGATTAGAACTCAAAGTTTGGCATGAAATGTGTGCAAGAAAATAAACAATCAGAATGAGTACGGCAAGTGTGTTGATACAGAAAGTATGATGGGCCATAGTCAAAACTGATCTTCAGCTATTAAGAACTGCCGTGGAGCCCTAGTTGCTTTACCTCTGGTTACAATGTTGGCCCATGGGCAAAGGGTCACTAGTCCAATTCCCAATCAAGGGCACATACCTTAGTTGCAAGCTCAATCCCCAGCCTGGGTCAGGGTGTGTATGGGAGGCAACCAATCAATGTGTCTCTCTCACATTGATGTTTCTCTCTCTCCCCCTCCTCTTTCCCTTCCACTCTCTCTAAAAATCAATGGAAAAATATCCTCAGGTAAGGATTTAAAAAAAAGACTGCCATGGTGCCCAGCTTTTAACACAGTTCACTACTTCTATACCACTTAGTATATAGTGGTTACACTGGGCCCAGAGGGCCTATCTACATCAACCTGGCTCCCCCAGTCTCACTCTTAGATGCCCAAGAGTGCCTCACACTCTGGCAACTAAAGGAATAAAACCAGGGGCTCCTAAGACTTCACTCCAGAGCCATGACTATTGAATGCTCTTTTTGACCATGTTGATGCTACACTAAATATTAAATATTTAATACATTCTTGGTTATCACAATTCATAAGAAATGTAGGTATGGGGGAAGAGTTACCAAGAAACATGTTGATGCTACACTAAATATTAAATATTTAATACAATCTTGGTTATCACAATTCATAAGAAATATACCTAATTTTAGGTATGGGGGAAGAGTTATCAAGAACGTTATTACTAAAGAACTGACACTAAAGTTGGAAAGGTGTTGCTCACACACACACACACACAAAATAAAACAGCTTATACAAAAGCACAAAGATGAGAGAAATTATAGTACTTTAGAGGAAGCAGAAGAAATCCAGCATGGCTAGACAGGAATATAAATAGAGACCACATCACATAGGTTCTCCTAGGTCAGGGTAAGAGTGAAAGTTTTTCCTAAAGCCATTGAAGGGAGAAAGGCTCTAATCAGAGAGGTAACACCCCACCCCCAATCTAACTCAGGGGTTTGAGGTCCATGCCCAGGACTGGATATGCTCCTTAAATGAGATTTTTTTTCAATGGCTTTCCCTTTTAAAAAGTGAACTTTTATTGTCTGCTTGCTTCCAGCATGACAGGCACAATTAATTTCTTTGTATTAAGTCATTCAATCCTCACAACAGATTTATAAATGAGGCCCTATTATTATCTCCATTTCACAGGTGAGAAAGTTGAGTCAGAGAGAGGGGAAGAAATTTGGCCAAAGTTATAGTGCTAGCAAGTAGCTGTGCTGGCTCCTGAATTCCCATGTTTTACACCTTAGAGTCTAATGCAATTTCAAATTAAGCACATGAAATTCAGAAGCTGTTCTATACAGTGTTTTTCTCAGAGATAGTGCTCAGTTTCAGTAGCATGAATCTATCCAGATTAATAATGAGTGAACAGAAACCCAAGAGTCAATTATAGAAGTTTGAGTCTAAAAACATATCGTGTTGGGTCAGCAAATCCCCATGCCAGTGATGAATTTCACCACATCATAAATATATAATGTACAGAAAATAGATGAAAACTCAATGGTCAGTCAATGATTGACATTATAAAGAACATAGTTGGGATTTGGAGAGTAAGTGGAGAAGAAAAGGGTGAAATATTTATAGGTTTCAACTTCTCATTTACGAGTGAATGCAAGTGTGAGTGATTCAAACATCCTTAGTGGGTACCACAGTCGTGGAAGACATGCAAAAATAGGAATCATGCTTCCAAAACATGGAGATATGCTTCCCAATCTCTAGTTTACACTTCTTAACAGAAAACCAAGATACATGCATAAACAAGTACAGCGTAAGGTTGGATGCTATAAATGCTCTGAGACTGTCCAAATAAAGTACCAGGGCCTTTGGAGGGCAGATCAGGGAAGGCAGTATGCAGAATATAGACTTTGAGGTGGGTATTGAAGGTAGAGATGAGGAGGGTGGGAACATTCCAAAGAGAAAGAAGAGCAGAAGCCAAAATGAGAGGTAGTAAATAACATTTTGTAATTGTGGACATAGTAAGTAATTGAGATTAGTTCTGTGTAGAATTACAGAAAGGAGTGGAAAACATTCATTCATTTAATATATTTTTATCCAACATTGTGTTTGGCAATGTGAATGGATGGATATGTTCCGGAGGAGGGGCTTATTTCTAGTGGGAGTGGCAGACAATAAGGAAGAAAAACAAATAAACAAAATGATTAAGTTGAGATAAGTGACCTGAAAACTGCAAAGGTACATTGGTTTTGCAAGTGTGGAGAGCCTCCAGTGCCAGACAAAGGCCTTGGATGTCCTTTCACAGGCAATGAGGAATCACTGAGGGTTTCTGGTCAGAAGTGTGAACAGGGATAGCAACCAAAGTGGATTTTTCAGACACAATCTCAAGATAGGATGTAAAAGGAAGGACTGGATCCAGGGGACTAGTCAGGAGGCTACTGCTCTAGTCCAGGCAAGAGTTAATGAGGAGCTGAATTAAGGTAGTGAATATGGAAATTGCAAAGTGTATATGGGAGAAAATGCTGAGGAAGGAAACACTAGCCTTGGTAGGTAATTGTATGTGATAAACGAGCACCTGCTCAATCAACGATTATAGTTGTGCTGCTAGCAACTTGTGGAACTGGAAATGTCTTTGAGGTTTAAAAAAAAATTTTAAATTCTGATATAATATATATTTGTAAATGTCTAATAGTCCATCAAATCCAATATTTGAGTCCCTATTGTATACTAGGTACTGCCATGGGTGTTTCTAATAAGTAGATAAAAAGCCTGTAATTCGAGTAACAAATCTGAGCTGAAAAGGAGAGATGTATGGGAATTATTCATATAGACATGATCACTGAAACTTTTAAAAGATGTGATAATACTGAGACACATCTGACACTACATGTCATTGAGAATTCTTTTTATTTTTAGGTAGAATTATTTTTCTAGGCCATAGACAAAAGATGATGCTAAGTACCTTCAGAAATATTTTCTATCAGGGCCACACTTGGCTTTTATGTGAATCTCTAATGCAATTTGCCTTAGGAGACTTCAACTAGCACTGGCTCGAATACTCCTGGCTCTTTCTATTCCCTCCAAGAAGATGGCTTTGGGGTTAAAACATATTTGCAATTCTGAAATGATATCTATTTGGAAATGTCTAATAGTCCATCAAGATCAATAGCTGAGTTCCCATTTTGTACTAGGTACTGCCATGGTGCTGCCAATGAGTAGATAAAAGGCCCATGTGGTGCCAGAAGCCCAGAAAACAACAGTTCTACTGCCAGAGTATGAGAAGCAGCTCTACATATCATTTGAAAGTTAATATGCTCTACTTCACTGCTTTTAGTATTTCTAACTATGAATTGAATAACTCACGCTTTCATTAAAAAAATAAATTAGAATTAGGAAAAAAAACAACCATTCTCAGCTATTCAAGCTATTGCTCATGTCTATGTAGGTCAAGGGGAGCAGCCCAGACATCAGTGACCATATGAGGTTGCTCACCTGATAGCAGGCAGGGCATGGGGGGCAGACAAAAGGAGCCTCTGAAGTCTGAAGTCTAGCTTGAAAATCTATCCCCATATTGCTAGTTTTTGTTCTGGTGCGATGCCTAAGATTTCCTTGAAAGTAATTTCATGTGGGGACTATAATGGATAGAGGTGAAGAGGAAACAAGATTGCTCATGAGATATTTGTTGAAGATGGGTAATAATGACCAAGTGGCAATTCATCTTACTATTCTCTCTACTTTTGAATGTGTTCACATTTTCCATAACAAAAGAGTACACTTGTCATTTGAAATATATTCCTAGAAGTAGATCTGGGCTTTGATGCTTCCCTCTGAAAGAAACAGGAAGATGCTGTAGAAAAGCCAATGTTCCCAAGAGCTGTTTGCTGAGAAACTCATAAATAATATCTACCTCACAGGGGACTTCTCAAGGTAGATTGAGCATACACCTTTACCCCACATTCTCAAAAAGAAGCATAATGAAATAGAAAAAATGTTACACAAAGGAAAATTGATTCAAAAGAACATTGTGAATAGTAGGTTGATCTTCATTAGGGGACACTGCTGAAGTTTGGAAAGATAGAAATAAACAGAATCATATTGAAGTTTAACCTGGACAGAGGAAAGGGCTGCAGTGGAAGTAGAAGCCACTCTTCATCACAGAATCTTGGAGAGGCCTGAAATCAAAATATGAGAAGGAGTAGAACATCAATCAGGGTAACCACCAGTTGGTACGGCACACTTGTCTCCCTATAACTCTATGCAGAGATGCTAACAGTAATGGTGTTGCCTCCCAGACTGAAGCAGGAAACCAGCTCTCTGAAGAACCTGAATTAGCCATGTGGGGAGGACTGAGGCTAACATGCCTGGCTCACAGACACTGAGTTTGCAACCACTCCTTTGTAAGAACAGTGCTCTTGGGAAAGCAAGCTACACAATGCCAGAAGAAGCCTTGCCAGCTACTTAGTATTGAAGACATCAATGTGAACAGTCCAGGAACTCAAGACAATGGAGGAAAGGATAAAGGTAAACAAGCTGGAAAAGTAATCCCAAATGAAATAGAGATAAATTAGGAATAAAAGATAACTTTTATACATAATTAGTAAACTCAGAGAGATTTCAAAAGATAATTCAGCCATTAGAAGAGGATTCTATGAATAATAGAAATCCTAGTGAATTCAAAATGAAAATTTTGATCACAGTATGAAAAATTCAATAGAAGACATAGAAGATAAAGGTGAGTCAATCTCCCAAAACACGGACCAAACTTACAAAGATAAAAACATCACTCCAAGATATCCAATATATTAATCTAATTAAAGTTCCAGAAGGAGAAGCCAGAAAAAATGACAGATAATAATTTTTAAAAATAAAAAAAAAATTTCCCAGTGCCAAGAAAAAGAAAGTCTAGTTTGAAAGAATACACTGGCTGAAAGAAAAACAAAACAAAGCAAAACAAAAATCTACATCTAATTACAGCCTCACAAAGTTGAAATGTTATCCTATCTAATAAAAGAGTAATATGCAAATTAACCATCACTCTGTGACAAAGATGACGGCACCCATAGCGGCCAGGGCGGGATGCTGGCAGCATCGCCCTGGCAACATGAGCCCAGCAGGCAAGCTTGGCCTGCAGGCAGCAACTAGGAACCCAGGAGCAAGGAAGTGCAGACTGCAGGCAGCACCCAGCAGGGCCTGCTTGCCCATTGCTGTGGTGTGGAGCAGGCAGGCCCTGCAGAGAGCAGAGAACCATGGGGAGCAGGCCTAAGCTGTCAGTAGGACATCCCCTGAGGGCTCCCGGATTGGAGAGGATGCAGGTTGGGCTGAGGGATCCCCCCCCCCCGCACGAATTTCATGCACCGGGCCTCTAGTCACTATATAATGTAAAAATAATCGTCTGGCTGACAGAATTTGGCAAAAGAAAAACATACTTTTTATCTTATGTAATAAGGAGTCAAGAGACATTGCTTACATTTGATATATCAAAGAATAGAGGTTTACACTTGAAATCATAAAGGTAACCAGTAGAGGATCTGAAAATAATTAATAACAAACTGATAGGAGTAAAAGGAGAGAAAGACACAAGTTGGTGTAAGTAGGCTATATTCCTCATCTTTCACAAAACAGTGGCAATAGATACTGCCTGAAATCAGTAAATTGTGGTATAAAAGCACAGTATTCAGAATTATACAAATAACCACTTGAATAATCACTGAATCAAAAAAATCTGAGCTTATGACTATTTTTAAATACATCACTGATACAGACTGTGCCAAGCATGGGCAGAAGGATATGTGACAATATTGTCATCCTATATAATAAAGAGGTAATATGCAAATTGACCAGTACTCCAACACACAAGATGGCCGCCCCCATGTGGACACAAGATGGCCAACAAGGGAAAGCAGTTGGATGCGATCAGGCCTTCAGGGGAGAACAGTTAGGGGTGACCGGGCCAGCAGAGGAGGGTAGTTGGGGGGGGGGACCCAGGCCTGCAGAAGAGGGCAGTTGGGGGGGACTGGGCCTGCAGGGGAGGGCAGTTGGGGGCAACCAGGCCAGCAGGGGAGGGCAGTTAAGGATGGCCAGGCTAGCAAGGGAGGGAAGTTAAGGGTGATCAGGTCAGCAGGGGAGGGCAGTTAAGGATGGCCAGGCTAGCAAGGGAGGGAAGTTAAGGGTGATCAGGTCAGCAGGGGAGGGCAGTTAAGGATGGCCAGGCTAGCAAGGGAGGGAAGTTAAGGGTGATCAGGTCAGCAGGGGAGGGCAGTTAAGGATGGCCAGGCTAGCAAGGGAGGGAAGTTAAGGGTGATCAGGTCAGCAGGGGAGGGCAGGTGGGGGCAAACAGGTCTGCAGGGGAGGACAGTTAGGGGCAACCAGGCCAGCAGGGAAGGGCAGCTAGGGGTGACAAGGCCAGCAGGGGAGGGCAGTTAGGGACAATCAGGCTGGCAGGGGAGTGGTTAGGGGGTGATCTGGCTGGCAGGCAGAAGTGGTTAGGGGCAATCAGGCAGGCAGGCAGGCAAGCGGTTGGGAGCCAGCAGTCTTGTATTGTGAGAGGGATGTCCAACTGCCTGTTTAGGCCCGATCCCACCTGGATCCCACCTGGATCGGGCCTAAACGGGCAGTCGGACAGCCTTTGAGGGGTCCCAGATTGGAGAGGGTGCAGGCTGGGCTGAGGGACACTCCACCCATGCAAGACTTTCGTGCACTGGGCCTCTAGTGATTAAATAAAATGTTAAGTCCATGGCAGAAACGACTATGAGTTATTGTGGAGAGAATTTTCACAATAGAGACCAGTATTGCCATAGGTAGTTCAGTTGGATATTTGCTAATGCTTTTAGTTGTTTGTTCCATGAATTATTTTAATATATTAAATGCATAAAAATAAACTATGCTTAGAAAATAAAATGTGTACATTTTAACTAATAGCAAACACCGCCATAAAATATATACATATACAAACATAGTGACAGCCTATTAGTGAGCAGAGAAAAATATACATATGCAAACAGAAACAGATTAATACATTAAAATACACTGACCTACTATTACTGAAAAGAAATAACATATGCATATGCAAACAAACACAAATTCTAATGAAATTATATAACATACACAAGAGACAATTAACAGCTTATACAAGATGAGGGCTGAATTACTAAAACACAATGGAAATAAGATTGCTGACCTTGAACAATAAATGCTGTACAGGTACAATCTAAAATGTTAGTGGAAAGAGAAAAACAATAGTAATATTAATGACAACATATTTGATTTTCCAACAGTGGAGCTATTGATTATGTCCTGCGGCACATTGGTTGGAAACAACCATTTGTCTAATATAATTTTATTTTAGTTATTATTCCCAACAGCTACTTTTTAAAATAGCAAGTGCAAAATAAAACCAGATTTGAAAATTTGAAAGCTTTTTGTCAGTGAGTTGAAGCAGACAAAACCTCAAAATAGAAACACATTTTAAAGAAAGATCAATTTGGTCAAGCAAGGCCACTGATTTCAGAAAATCATACTTTAAATTTGGGTCAACATTTATTTAAGTATCTCTGAGTCTGTCTCAAATCGGCAACCCAAAGTCCATAAAAACAGCTCCTGCCAACCATAAAAGGGCTGCACACAGAGAACTGTGACAGCCCCTGAGCAGGCATTCCATTTGTCTGGGTCCACTAAGTTTCACTGGAATGCAAGCAGTCTTTCGGAAGATAAATGCCTTATAAGAGATAGGGATACTGGCTGATGGAGGATGATAGAGATGACAAATCTGGACCAGCTATCATTCCAAAGTTAGGAAAACATCAAAACCTCCCTAATCCCACCAGCTTTGAGCAACCCTGAGTCTGCCTCTCTCCCTCTCTCAAAAGAGTGCAGTTTCCAGCAGCTGGTAGCTTGCCATATTTTTTCATAAGATCAGTCTTCTCAGTGGTTACCTTTCATCTTTAACGAGTTGTGGAGCACAACGTACCATTCCATATTCTTGAGAACATGTTATTTGCGAGTGATCTGAAGGTTAATATTATTTCACCTATTAAAAAGAACGCTAGTCTCAGTAATACAGGCTTGCAGCCAGGGAGACTACTACACTGCTGATTTGCTGCCTACTTCAATAATAGAATCACGCCATAATGAAACATTTTTAACCTATGGTAATTTAATTGCAGAAACCCTGTCTGTTTCAACAAAAGCCTTCCATAAGTAGCTTTAAAGATTAAGTTAGGGGAGGCGACTGTCGTGCCCTCTCCCAGTGGAAGTGTGTTACACTGCACTACATCCCTGCCTTTCTACACCGGCACAATGGCAGGCGTGGATCTTCTTAACTCAGCTCTGAAATTAAAACTCGGGCTTATAAACCAATGAATCATTCTGCACAGTTGAGGGAGTTAGCTTTCAACCAACATCAGAACTTAATATTCCAACTGTGTTGAGAATTACAGAAGGGGGAATAGGGAGAATCTTCAGACAGATATAATGATAGTATAATAATTAGGTAATAACAATAGTCAAAATGCATTCAGCTTTGAATGTGTGTCATGAACTGTATTAAGTATTGACTGTATCCCTCAAAACAACTCTGGAGTAGGGTCTTCACTGCCTCAGTTTCACAGAAGGTTTGGCATGAGCACCTGTGTTACTCTGCTCGGGCTGTGGAAACAAGGTACCACAAGTTGGGTGGCTTAAACAATAGAAATTTAATGTCTCACAGTCCTGGAATCTAGAAGTCTGAGATAAGGGTTAGCTCTTTCTGAGGCCTGTGAGGAGGAATCTGTTCCATACTTCTCCCCCATCTATGACTTCAACAGAAGGATTTATAGGGGATAAAACTCAATCCTTAGGCAAACTGTAGTCTAGGCAATGGGTGACCTTTCCCAGTCCCCTTCTCTGCCTTAAATTGCTTTCCCTAGGACCTGGCCATGCTTACATTTTAAGGCTTACTCTAGAAGTACACTGTTTCCTACCTACACCTTAGACCTACCAATGCCAAGTGAAGGGAATCCTTGTGGCTCTGAGGGATCCAGCCTAACTCACCAGGAGACTGATTTTCTCGGAGTAGCCATGAACTGTGCGTCCTTGACACTCTGGTAGAAGTATAACGCTGGTCAAAGATGCTGGGAGTCCCAGCTCAGTTCCAGCAGATACAACTTCCTCATGTGTCATCCCTAGCATGGGCATGACCTGACATTCTAGATCATAAAATGTGTCTGGTTGTGAATAGAGTGTGTCCTGGGGGTTTCTTTGTGATGACAACATGCCCTGAGAGTTCCTGAAGATCCCACATAAACTACTGAGTGTTGTACACAGGGAACCACAGAAAAGAGACTGAGGGCTGGAGAGCAAGTGCGTGCCAGCAAGGGAAGTTAAAGAAAACATGTAGACAAGGAAGTAACCTACAAGGAATGAGAAACACAACATATTTATTGCCTCTCCCCCTTCAGGTAATCATTTAACATCCATATTCTTACCAATAGTGACACCTCACTTTCCCTTCATTTGCAGAGATCTAAAATGGAACCAGGCTTCTGAATGCATGAAATTTGGACAGGTGCCTTCCAGGGCAAGCAGCCTCCGGCACACATTTTGTGGTTTATTAACATCATTACTGAGTCTCAACACAGAAATGTTAAAATCAAACAGCAATCTTCACAGCCTTTTTTCCTAGACTGAAGGACAGCCACTGGGTGTTTTAAGGAAACAGAAAGCTCTAACCTTGCTGTGATCATGATGCATCCGTGGGAGGGCTTCACAACAAAACAAGATTCATACAGGGTTGCCTCATGCTGCCTTCCAAACCACCAGGACTTGTTAGGGAAAACAGTATGGAAATAGATCCATTTCCCCACAATTACCGGTCACTATCCTGCTTCATGTATCATGGTATGTCATGGTCTTTCCCAGAAACACCAAAAGGAAAAGTATCAGCATTTAATAGGACGATATCAAAGACGATGAGATTGATTCTCCCTGACTTAACATCTCTAAATGATTTGCCCGAGATTGTCCAAAACACAGTGATCCTTGGGAAGGCTCAGAGTCATTAATTCCCAGGCCACTGCTGCAAACAATAGCCCATGCACTCCATCACCCTGTCAGGACTCAGCACACCTGACTGTGGTCCTGTGATCTGCCCCTTATTGCACTCCCTGAGTTCCACTTGCTATTCCTCAAGAGCATATTGTGTACATGGTTGATACCTTATGATTATAATTCGGCAGGACCCTGTTACCTTATTAATTGGGTGAGCACTGTCTAATTTATTAGTGCAGGAGCACTGGGTGTATCCTTTACTTATAATTGTTCTGAGCACAGCCAGGGAATCTAAAATTGGAGGGGCTGGGAGTGGTTAGCCCTGCCTCAGGGAAGAGAATATAATAACCCCTTCTTGCAAATTCAAACCGATCCTCCAGCTAGAACAGGTGACTTAAGAAGGACAGAAACTGTCACAGCATCCACTCCTACCTGACTGCCCACACTCCTCACCCCACCCTGCCCCCACAGACCCCAGGAACGCAAGGAAGCTGTGCTGTTTAAGAAGTAATTGCCTTTGATGACTCTAATTGACTTTTTTTTCTGTGTGAACAGCATGTGTATTTATTCATTTCCATTATATGTACATATTTTCCTTTCAAATATCTTTATTGACACACCGAGAAAAGTAGTTTTTCAGAAGATATGCAAAGAAGAAAATAAATGTGATGTGGTCAGCCATGCAAGCCCTTGTGATCCATCCACAAAGCAGGTGCCTATGCAACTCTGACTCATAACATTTACATAGCTCAAGTTGGAGAAAGGAATCTAGCTCATTCTACATTCACATATCTTCCCACCGCCTTTCTTACAGATGAATAATCAGAGAAGCAGGGCAGCACTGTGCTAGAGATCGCTGACTTTTGTCTCAATACCATAAGATTCCAGAAGTATCTTTTGGATATAGAAATAAAAATAAAAATCTCTTATAATGTCTAAAGGTATTAAGGGACCTTGTGACAGCTTCAAAATGCCTATTGTATTTTTAACTCTCATTTGGAAAGAACAAAAATATTTCAAAAGTAAGTCCTGAACTCAAATCTATAATGTTCTTTCTCATTTAATTCAGTTTCTTATGATAATATTATTTGCAAAAGTAGTTTTATTTTCATATGCTACCTCTTTTTTATAGTTTACTTTTTATTTTTTAATTATAGGTCACATTCAGTATTTTTTGTATTAGTTTCAGTTGTACAGCATAGTGGTCAGACAATCATATGCTTTACATTGTTCCCCCCGATATTTCCACCTGGCACCATACATAGTTAGTACAATACTAGAGGCCCAGTGCATGAAATATGTGCACAGGTAGGGTCCCTGGCGGCTGCTGGCTGCCAGCCGGGGCCTTCCTTTCCCTGCCATGTTCCGTGCCATCCCCTGGTGGTCAGCACACATATAACTCCCAGTCCGTCGAACTCCCGCCTGTGGGGACAATTTGCATATTAGCCTTTTATTAAATAGGGTTATTGACTTCTAATTGACTTTTGAGCAGCCCTGAGAGGTTGAGGAAAAATGACCTGCCTTACAACCTTTACAACTTATCTCACTCAGGAAGAAGGGCTAAGTGGATTCAGATTCTGAAAATCAAGCAAGTCTTACATAAACTTTGACCTTTTATATTGAAGAGGAGGCTGCTGATAGCAAGACGTCTTCTTCCCAAAGGACTTGAGTAGCAGAGATAGTGCTTGCCTTCCCTCTCCGGCCTTAGGCTTGTGGTCAAAGAGATAATAAGATGACTTGCAGGGATAAATGCAGGAAGAAGAGAAAAGCCAGGGATCCTGAAGGACTTATGGGTGGGTATGGAAGGAATGTGACATTCGGTCAGTACCCAAGGAAATCCTGAATGGCTTAAGGCTAGCTTACTTTGGGATTTTTTTTACCTGACAGAATTCAACTTTATTTCTCACACTGACACTTTGACAATAGCTCCAGTTTCTAGACTTACATTTAACTCTAGGAAATAAATTCAGGCCACATCAATATCCGCTTGACCCAAAACATTTTTTTAGCTTCCATATTTGTAGCTGTTCTCTAGAAGGCTGGTGAAAACCTACTTTTAAGGCTCTAGATGCGGAGGCCAGTATTATGTGCATAATAAAATATCCCTCTTAATATTTGGGTACCTGCAGTGGACCTAACTCTGTACTAAATGCTCTTATCTATAGCCACCCTAAAAATGTGCACTGGATATAGCTTAAATGCTTGGATTTTGTAATCAAAAAGACCAGAACATATCCTAGATCTGCCTCTTACTGTCTGTGTAAACTTGAACAATTAGAATTGGGACCATAATGATTTCTAGTTCCTGTAATTTGGAAACGATCAAGTAGATTAGGAAAGCAGATAGCACAATGCTTGAAACATAGTAACAAGTCTTTAAAAAGTGCCCACAGATGGCTCTTTGTCTGAGCAAAAGGGGAGATGGACAAAGTACAGGAGAGATAGTAACAAGTCTTTAAAAAGTGCCCACAGGGATGAGGACACATTTGTAATACCTTAACTAATAAAGAATTAAAAAAAAACGTGCCCACAGATGGCTCTTTGTCTGAGCAAAAAGGCAGATGGACAAAGTACAGGAGAAACTGAAGGTATGGAAATGGGACATGTATGCCTAGAAATCTGAGCTTGTCTGTAAACCCACCTCTCTGCCAATGCTTATTTCCCCAACACAAACCTGGAAATATAAATGGACCCCAGGAATAAAAATGAAGCAATAAATCTACCCCTATCACAGAGTCAATGTTAAGGCATGGTAAGGGGGATCCCACTCCTGTAAACCTTTCCCAGATAGTTCCTGAAGATCTTTTCCACCCCTCTCAGCATAACTGCATGACTGCCAGGTCCCAGCAGTAACATTTCCAGATGTTTCCAGTGTTGGCCTTATCCTAAGTGCTCTCACACAGTGTACTGCATTCAAATGTAAAATCCCATCGCCTTCCTGCCTATCACATCACTCCATGCCCCCGAATTGAGCTATCCTCTAATGCAATGAAGCAATAAATCTACCCCTATCACAGAGTCAATGTGAAGGCGTGGTAAGGGGGATCCCACTCCTATAAATTTCCCAGACAGTTCCTGAAGATCTTTTCTACCCCTCTCAGCATAACTACATGACTGCCAAGTCCCAGCAGTGACATTTCCAGATGTTTCCAGTGTTGGCCTTATCTTAAGTGCCCTCACACTGTGTACTGCATTCAAATGTAAAATCCCATCGCCTCCCTGCATATCACATCACTCCATGCCCCTGGAATTGAGCTACCCTCTAATCTAATGCAAAGCAAGCCCTAGGACCATAGGGAACTGTATCCTTGGTTCTTCTAGTCACTCCTCACTAACTCACTTCTGATTACTGCCTCTCTCCTTATGAGCCTGCCATATGTTTCTCAAGAGCCAGGATTGGAGACATCCCTTGTTATTTTCAAAATCAGCCACTCCTAGTCCACAGATCAATCTCATGATCCCGATTCTCTCTCTACTTAATGTATGCTCCTTCTTCCTTAGATACTACACCAGAGAGGTTAGATTGTGGCACTTGTTTTCCAAATGCTTAGAAAACCATAGCCCTGAGATGATAGATAGCAACCTTAATATGTTCTTCCTACAAGATCCCCCTAAAGACCTCAGTTGGTTTATCCACACATCCTCTAGAGCTGTCCTAATTCATTTGTTTATTTTATTTTGTTCATTTATTATCATTGCAAAATTCTTTGTTTTCCAGAGTTTCCATTAAGGTATCCTTTAGGCTATCTTTTTTTATTATTATTATTATCTTCATTGTTGAAAGTATTACAGATGTCCCCTTTATTTCCCTCTTTGACCCCCCCCCCTTCACTTTGCTCCTGCCCCCTCTCCAGGCTTTCCCCACACTATTGTCTGTTCATGGGTTATGCATATATGTATATAAATTTTTTGGTTAATCCCTTTCCTCACACTCCCTCCCAAATTCCCTCTGAAATTCATCACTCTGTTGCATGCTTCAATGTCTCTGGGTCTATATTTTTCATCCGTTTATTTTATTCATTAGATTCCACATATAAGTGGGATCATGTAACATGTGTCTTTTTCTGACTGGCTTATTTGGCTTAGCATAATACTCTCCAGGTCCCTCCATGCTGTCTCAAATGGTAAGAGATCCTTCTTTTATAGCTGAATAGTATTCCATTGTGTAAATGTACCACTGCTTTTTTATCCACTAATCTACTGATAGGCACTTGGGCTGTTTTCAGATGTTAGATATTGTAAATAGCACTGCTATACCAATTCTTTCTGACTGGCTTTTCAGGGTCCACACATCCTCTAGAGCTGTCCTAATTCATTTGTTTCTTTTATTTTGTTCATTTATTGTCATTGCAAAATTCTTTGTTTTCTAGAGTTTCCATTAAGGTATCCTTTAGGCTGTCTTTTTTTAATTATTATTATCTTCATTGTTGAAAGTATTACAGATGTCCCCTTTATTTCCCTCTTTGACCCCCCCCCCTTCACTTTGCTCCTGCCCCCTCTCCAGGCTTTCCCCACACTATTGTCTGTTCATGGGTTATGCATATATGTATATAAATTTTTTGGTTAATCCCTTTCCTCACACTCCCTCCCAAATTCCCTCTGAAATTCATCACTCTGTTTCATGCTTCAATGTCTCTGGGTCTATATTTTTCATCCGTTTATTTTATTCATTAGATTCCATATATAAGTGGGCTCATGTAACATGTGTCTTTTTCCGACTGGCTTATTTAGCTTAGCATAATACTCTCCAGGTCCCTCCATGCTGTCTCAAATGGTAAGAGATCCTTCTTTTATAGCTGAATAGTATTCCATTGTGTAAATGTACCACTGCTTTTTTATCCACTAATCTACTGATAGGCACTTGGGCTGTTTTCAGATGTTAGCTATTGTAAATAGCACTGCTATACCAATTCTTTCTGATTGGCTTTTCAGGGTTCTTAGGATATATTCCTGGAAGTGGGATCACTGGGTCAAATGGCAGTTTAATTTTTAATTTTTTAAGGAAACTCCACACTGTTGTCTATAGTGGTTGCACCAGTCTGCATTCCTACCAGCAGTGTACTAGGGTTCCCTTTTCTCCACATCCTCACTTATTATTTGTTGATAGTAGCAATTCTGTCAGATGTGAGACTGTTCTAATTTAAAACCAAAAGAATTCAAGTTAGGAGATCAATGTGGTCACTGTGGCCAAAGTCTGGGTGATGGACCCTATCTTTGCTCTAAATTCTGTAACAACCAAAGGCAGATGAGAGAGGGGGAAGAGAACCAGGAATCAAGGAACAATAGAGACTATGGATCTCTTCCCACAAGGCTTTCCCTCCCAACCTTGTCCTGACATATTTGTCAGATTTGGAAGAACTATCTAAAGGGAGCAAGTGCCCCATTTCAAATTATGTACCATATTTTCTGGTGTTCGCCAGAGAATCCCCTCTACAAGTCCACTAAAGAATTCAAGCAGTTTGAGCTTATTTTATAGTTTCTATATTAATAATAGCTCACAAGATGCTATGACTTTTTAAATATTTTATCCATTACTTAATTGTGTCACTGTCTCATACTTCCAGAACAGCTCTGCTGTCTGATGTATTGATGTGATAGCCTTATAGAGTACCCAGTGGGGTCAGAGATTAAGAAGAGAGAAGGAATGAGATTTCAGAGAAGATTGGAAATTAGATGGAAAGCTGGTGAGAGAAAGTTGATGAAAGGAAGCCAGGGGCCAATGAAGGAGGTCCAGCAAGAATGAGGTCGATCGGGAGAGATAAAAGGGATATTTTAACAGTGGCAGGGGCAAAAAATAGAAAAGCAAAAGTTATTCAGCCTCATCTCTTAAATTGCCTCCCAACTTTGCGAATTTTTAAAGCAAGTTAATATGCAAACCCTCATGTCCTTTCATTTATTTGACAACTTTATATTGAATGCCTGTCATGTGCCAATTATAGTTCTCAGTGCCGGGAACACAGCAGTGAATAAAATAGACAAAATCTTATCCTAGTGGTGCTTACATTCTAGAGGGAAGGCAGATAGCAATAAACTTTTCATCACAGTAATGACAAGCACTGTGATGAAAAACAAAGCAGGATACCAGGTTATAAAATGGTAAACAGTGACAACTTAAATAGGATGGACATGAAAGTCCTTTTAGGAGAATTGACAGCTAAGAAGAGACCCTAAAGAAGAACACATTTGGGGGAAGAGACTTCCAGGCAGAAGAAACAGCAAGTGCAAAAGCCCTGAGGCTGAAATGCGATTGCATGTTCCAATTGTGCCCTAGAGGCACTGTGATAAGAATCAAGCAAGGAGAAGAGGGGAAGACACTAACAGAGGTAGCCACATAGGACCTGCACGCTGTGGAGAGAGGGAATGAGATTTCAGAGACTGAAAATTAGATGGAAAGCTGGTGAAAGAAAGTTGATGAAAGGAAGCTAGGGGCCAATGAAGGAGGTCCAGGAAGACTGGATTTTAGTTATATTTGATGTTGAAAACAAACACTTGAATGAGACAGGCAGAGCAGCTTTATCCCTATTTTATATCTGAGGAACAGAAGTTCACCTTGAATTCAAGGCTCTTTTACTACAAGTTGATGAGAGTAGTAGGCAGAAAAAAAGAATAAAGGTGGTGGTTGGGAATGCTACCAAATGAACTTTAAGGGAAATGCAAACTTTAGGAAAAAACAGTAATTTAGGAGGAAAACAATGGAATCGTTTCTATCTTCCTCACTTCTACCATTATGCATGAAATTCCACCATTACTAATTTATTCCTTTGAATACTGCAAGTTTTTCCATAACTGGGGCATCCAGTATTGGTTATCAACAAATTAAGAGACTCTCTTGAAATGGGACACACAATAGTAACATGTCAGCAAGGGGCAGGACAGTGCTAAAAACAAAATACATGAGATAACTGGTTACAGAATATTCTGAGCATTCATTGTCCCTGGTCACGGGGTTGCTTAGGCAATAATTACCAATTTGGTTCTTTATCCCCCTTCAAAAAAGAGAGATTCTGTCTGTAGTAATGATATACTGCTATTAATAATAATAATGGCCAATACATATACGATGCTAACTATGTGCTAATGTTTTGAGTGTTTACATTTGCTGACTAATTTAATCCCCTTAAGGACCCATTGGTTTATCTCTGTTTTACAGGTGAGGAAATTGAGGCACAGAAAAGTTACTAACAAGTTTATTGTCATCCAGGTATTAAATGGCAAAGTCACATTTCAAAGCCAAACTGAATCTCTGGTTCCATAACCCATACTATTAACAACCATGCTGTGCTGTTGCATATTTATTTAATTGTATTGGTTGATAAGTAAGGAAAGGTACTTTATTCCCCTTTGCTGGGAAAACAAAACAAACATTGTCTTAATGCAGTTTGAATAAACTGGTGATACAAACCAGGGGTTGGCACACTTTTCTATAAAGGGTCATATAATAATTTTTTTAAGCTTTGAGGGCTATATCATCACAGTTGCAACTACTCAACTTTGCCACAGCCATAGACATGCAAATAGCCATAGACAGTACAAAAAGGAATAAACATGCCTGATGCCCAATAAAACTTTATTTACAAAACAGGCAGGGGCCAATTTGGCCCATGGGTCTTTTTTAAAAATATTTTTTTATTGATTTCAGAGAGGAAGGGAGAGGGAGAGAGAGATAGAAACATCAATGATGAGAGAGAATCATTGATTGGCTGCTTCCTGCATGGTCCCTACTGGGGACCAAACCCACAACCCTGGCATGTACCCTGACGGGAATCCAACGGTGACCTCCTGGTTCATAGGTTGACCCTCAAATACTGAGCCATACCAGCTGGGCGGCCCCTGGGTCTTTCTTTGCCAACCAGTTGACATAAACAATTTCATAGTAAGATACACACCTCCCAACCATATTACAGTGATTAATATGTCATCCCTAAGTAAGAAAGTTATATGCTTACCATATATATGTGTTAAAAGTATATGCCTTAAGAAAAGGGAGGTCAGGGGCATAGAGTGCAGAAAATATCTATCTAAAGTTAGTCAAGCTGAGGGGGATGTTGAGACTATTTGATCACAGGACATCCAGAAAATTGCAGGGAGCCTCAGAACCTACCCCCAAAACAATACACGCTGAAGAGTCCTTTCATTATTGTTATTTCAGATTTGCTTTGTTTTGTTTTCTTAATCTAAAGTCCTCTCCTGTTTTAGGATCCCATCTGAGATACCTCATTACATTTTTTCAACATTTCTCCTTTTCTTTTGCAAATAGAAGGAACAAAACAAAAAAATTTAAGCCCTTAGGATATGTCTACTTTCTAGTGACCAGACTGGGTGGAACTTAAGATTGATATGGTAACTATTGAGAAATTAAGTCTCTAATAAAAACTTGAAATATCTTCCAATGCCAGACCAAACAGTTTGAAACTTTATTCTGTAGAAAGTTGGAAACCATTGAAGATTTTAAAGCAGAAGAATGACATAAAGTGCCCTTTAATAAAATTAATCTGTCTACGATGTGCAAAATAAATTAAATGAGAAAAATTCTGGAGGCAGAAAGATGACTTCATAGGCCAGGGCCATGGTTTATGTGTAAAGGTATAGAGAGAACAGATCATTTAAAAAGATAAAAGTGCTAGGAATTATCAAATGATCAAAGGCAAAGAGTAAAGAAAAAAAGAGGAAATGTTAAATATCAACTCAATGTTTCATGCCTCAAGAGTTGGGGAGAAAGTTTTACTAGCTTCAGAAATAGTGAAGTCAAGAGGAATAACTGAATTCTGGGGAACAATAGTAGATGTATCTTTTCTTAAGTCTAAGATACGGATGAGACTAATTTGGCATTCCAATAATAAAACCTTCTCTGCCTCTCTCCTCCCCACAACTTCATGGCAGGGTAATGAATATATTATATAAGCAATGAAATTCTATATAATGTTACTATCTTAACTTTGAATTATTGCCCTGCTATAAAACTCTCTAAAAATTGCCATATAAAACCAAAAGCAAAAGGGGCAACCCTCTTTTTATAGGGAAAACTGAAGAGCTCTTCATGAACATGTCAAATTGCTTATGTTTTAACTAGAGTCTCAGTGCACGAAATTCATGCACTCAGGGGGGGTGTCCCTCAGCCTAGCCTTCGCCCTCTCCCAGTCCAGCAGTCCTTGGGGGATGTCCGACTGACAGCTCCCCCTGGGGGAGTACACTGACCATCAGGGGGAAGCTCGTGTATTGAGCATCTGCCCTCTGGTGGTCAGTGCATGTCATAGCAACCGGTTGTTCCGCTGTTCCGTCAATTTGCATACTTGCCTTTTATTATAAAGGATGACTTTGGATGTTCAGAATAATCATCAAGACTTCATAGTAAAAACAAAGACAAAAAAACACCTGTGAATTACCATGTTTCTCTTTTATTAGTGTAGATGACTTTGGATGTTCAGAATAATCCTCAAGACTTCATAGTAAAAACAAAGACAAAAAAACACTTGTATCACTTTTGGCTCTTTCACATAAAGCTGCAATACTATTAAAAATTTTTGGTTGATGCCAAATAGTATGCATTTCTCAATGCCAATCTTTCTGAGGCACAGACACACCATCCATGAACCAGAGTATAGTTCTCTGGTAAGAATCCCAAAGATTCTGGGAGTACGCTGTCTATCTGTATTAATTTGTAAATATAACCACCTTTCTTCACACTAGAAGAAATTCCAAATCTAAGGAACATTAGCACCTCTGAGGTTAATGAATTTGGAAATCAAGAACCAAAGGCCAAGTGATTATGATTCTCTTGGCAGTGGCCCATTGTGCACAAGTAATGCTGAATTGCTTCTCTCCTGAGTATTCAAGCATTTCCTACAATCTTGAAAAAAAGATGCTACATCTAAAACTGCATTTGCCTAGAACCACAGCCTGGCAAACTTTTACCTAGTGCCTTGCCTATATGTCTTTCCCATAATTGCTGATTACCTAGACCAGCCGTGGGCCGGATCCGGCTCGTTTAAAATGAATCTCTTGGCAGTGGCCCATTGTGCACAAGTAATGCTGAATTGCTTCTCTCCTGAGTATTCAAGCATTTCCTACAATCTTGAAAAAAAGATGCTACATCTAAAACTGCATTTGCCTAGAACCACAGCCTGGCAAACTTTTACCTAGTGCCTTGCCTATATGTCTTTCCCATCATTGCTGATTACCTAGACACATGTGTGTGTAGATAGGATCATTCTCATTTGTAATTATCATGCACCTTCTGCTTAATTCAGTTAGATGCATCAATTCAAATTTTGTGACATCACAATTTCACCAGAATGAAAGGAAATGTCATATCTCAAGCTGTGGGTTGTAATATAAATGAATGAATCAGACAGCAGGAGAAGGCTTAATTTAAAAAAACAATTTTTTATTTACACCAAAAAATCCTGTGTAGTCAAATGGAAAAGAAATGACACCGGCCATCCTGAAAGGATTTTGGATTGGCACAAAGTCCACCCACGGTAGCTTATGTGAACAATCTGGAAATTCAAACAGTTTTGCCAGGAGCTATTTTATATTTCCATTTTGAAAATTACAAACTAATACAATCAGAAAGCCAGAACAAATTTTAGAGGTCAACCAATCTAACTCTGATTTCATGTCTGAGGAAGTAGAGATCTAGAGAAGTGAAGTGACGGCCCCAAAGGCCCAGAGTGAAGCCAGACCAAAGCCCAGGACTTCTACCTCCTCATTCCAGTAGTATTTGCAAACTTCCACTTCACCTGGGTGTACAAATTTCTCGAGCAAGAATTCAGAACCCCAGAGATTCTGGGCCATCTTGGTAGTTTAATGGAAGGGTTAATAAAATCACACTAAATAAATTATTGTTGTTGTTGTGTTTTCTAAAGTAAAGATGGTTTTTACATATTTTCTCCACATGTTCTAATGTCAATAGTTATAGATTTGCATATTAGTATGATACCATTCATATAAAAACTTAACATGTCTGAGATGATATTGGTTATTTTCTCAAAAGGATAGTTTGCCTAACTCAACACACATTTCCTGGAATTACTACTCCACAATTGAGCTGAATTTTGATGAGCATACTCTAATGCTTAACCCATCACTTCCAATGATCATAATGGTGTTCTCTGCAAAATATGGAGGTCTTCAACTGGAAAGGGAGTTCTCACAATAGCTCCTTAATGCTTAGGGTATTTCTTGGGAGAAAGGAGAGGACTACAAAATTGGATAATACTATACACGCTAATAGATTTCCTTTTTCCTGTCTCCTAATGAGATTCTCTTGGCTCCGTTATCATTATGCTCCTGACGTGCAAAAGTGTCAGCAGCTCTGATTTGAACACAGAAACCAAAGATTAATTTTCAGCTCTCATCTCGCCTTTACTTTTACAGTGAATTAGTAGCCAAATTCTGCTTTATCTCAAAGTAAAGCATCCCTCCCATAGAGCTCTTTCTACAGCTTCTTACAACAGAGTAGACAATCAGTCTCCTAAGTGCAATGTTCAGAATCCAAGAAGGCCACTATGATCCCAACATCCTCTCCTCTACTCTCCCATGCATATATCACAGTCTAAAGTTAACCTATACAGATATATAAGCCCCAAGGGGCCAAAGTCCAAATATTTGCCTTCACAGAACTTCTAATTTGAGGCATATACCATGCATATCTCCAACTTTAGTTGTCTTCTTCAAACATACCTTTGAAAAATCCTCAGGTCAAAGCTTTTAACCTAGGCTCCAAACCTTTTATTCATTCCTCCTTTCCTTCTAGAACCTAGCTTAGACCATTCAGTCATGTCTTATCCAAACTAGTTTTATGAAATAGTAACTCATTTTCATGCCTCAACAATCTACTTTCTACTTGCATAACTAGTAAAACTTTACCTCCACTCTTATCCCTCATTGGTCCATTTAATATTTCAGCTCCTTCTGTATATGCTTAGATAGGTGATCCATGATACAGTTTGGTGTTGGGATCTCTCAGTGCAGAAGCTCTCAAATACTAGATCATTAAAGTTATCGAGAAGGTACAGAAAAAATAAGGGCGATATTAAGTGTTATCATAAAGCTAGATGTATCTGAGGAGCTAACCTTTAGTTTGAGGTTATTTGCTTCCTACATTTTATGAGTTCTCACAATTTTACAATTCCTGAATTTTCTTTTATAAAATGATGGTGATGACAGATGGTTAATGAAATAGAAGATAGGCAATCCCCTGTAAAGCAGACTCCCCCCCCCAGTCCCCTAATTGAAAGATTTGTCTATCTGTGAAGTCTAACAGTTCGGAAACTATTGTGTTGGAGGAACAAGTATAAATCTACAATTCTTTTTTGGGTATGACCAGAACAGAGCTACTATAAATATTCAGAAATAAAATTAGATAATTTAAGAAAGCATTGGTAATCATTATTGTTGCTCAATGTATGTTGCCTGTTCTTCTCCTGGGCATATGGTAGGACTGTACCTTCTTAACTCTTTAAAATTACATGTGGTCATGGGGCTTTTTTTGGCTAATAACATATTAGCAGAAGGGTTGTGTATCACTTCTGAATGGAAGCTCTATGAGCTAGGCGTAATTTTACCACATCCTCTTTCCCTCTGCCACAAGGACTGGCCACATTCTGGAAGGTGACTAGGAGTGAGGATGACAGAGATCAGATATCCCAGTCAATCTATGTAATGTCAACAAGAAATAAACCCTGCTGCTTTATGTTACTTAGATTCTGATAAAAGGAATTTTAGAGACAGGAAAGGCAGTTTTAGGGAAAGGGGGTCTATGGGAAAGGAATGCGTATGTGATGAGTGGAGACAGCTCCAAGCCGCCAGACTGCTTATCTCACTTTCACAGAGGAATGTTACAAGATTAGGGGAAGAAGAAGAGGGGGCACCAGGTGAGCTTTGAACTTTGAAACTGATACCCTGCAGGAAAGTAGCCAATAGAAGATCATAGGGGACATAAATTAAGGAAGGGTCTAATTAGAAAGTGAGATGGACAAAGAGCTACCCAATATATAAATCAGTAGACAAAGATACTCAGATGAGAGGACAGTTTTTTTCCCATTTTAGAGAGAAAGCAGGTTTTTCCCATTTGGGGACCCCTCTCCAGGGGAAGTTTGTATATGCTTCCAATAAATTTCCATGCTTTTACTAAAAAAGTCTTTTAATTCACAAATTTTATTCTTCAAACTTCGTAGGGCAAGAACCCACAATGAGAGAGTCCGAGAGCTTGCCATTCCACGTAACACTGACAAGTACAAATGCACTTGGACCGAGTTAGAAAAAGCATATCAAAGCAAGGTATTGTTTTGTTTTCCTTAAAATTGAAGGAAATAAACCCAAAAGAAAATTAGAAAGAAGTAAAGTGTTTACCTTTAAGTGAGAGACTTTATTTCACATATTTTCCCAAGTGGGAGATCTGACTGACTATTGGCAGATCAATTAACACTACAACAGGGATGAACATCTTAGAGGGTCAGGACAAAATTACACCATACAGATCAGAGCTGTTTGATCTATTCAAAATGAGATGGTATCTGGACCTCCCTCCTGTGAGTCTCAGAAAACTAAATCAAGAGAAAAATAGCTGATTAGCACTAATGGCAAAGGCTTAGTGGCACATAACAGCATTGTTGGCACAAAGATTTGCATTGCCCTCAGTTTCTATGTAAATAGAGAAATTCTGAATTCATCCCCCTATCTGCTGGCCATGGTGCCAAAACATATTCCCCTAACTTGATGGCAGAATAAAAACATTTTCACGGAGTTTCAGTTCGCTTTATACCCCACACTCAAGGTAAAGGCAGAAACAGGAATTGGGGGGCAGGACAGGGCTAAAGAAGACCAAAATAAAATTCTTCCAGGTGCTACATTCCCATAGTTATGTGGTCAGAAATACTGCCTGCATCCCATATCTCACAATGGCACTGTGCCAAGTGAAAAGATGTTTATCTTTTAAACCCAGGCAGTTTCAGAGACCTCTCTCACCAAGCTACTGTGCACACTTCTCCCAAAATGATAAGTGTGTAAATGCAGGAGGCCAGGACCACTGCATCCATTCCTGTTCTGACATCTCAGATGCTGGTATTTTTAAGTATTCATGAATATGTAATACTGATTTTGTTGAATCTCTAACAATGACTTCCTCGTTATGAACTGCTCAGAAATCCTCATGCACTTTTCACCAGAATGAGCTTAGCACAATTATGAGATGAGTGGATTGCCAAAGCCCAGCAACACAGAGTTAATGAAATTGTCATCAGCGTGAGCCCTGAGTGGCAGCTCCATCTCATACTTCGTGGTTAGCATGTGAAGAGCAAAAGCAAAGGGAGCCTGCTGTATTTTAAGTGCTGAGCAATGGTGTGCCCAGCCAGAGCAGACACATCAATCCAGACTCCCAGGGAGATAAATGGAATTCAGGCAAATATAAATCATTAGGAGAAAGCACAGCCTACTTAATACGAGTGGCGTGGGTGGCCTGAGTTCCAGGCAAAGCTCTGTTACTGAGCAGCTGTGTGACCTTGAGAAGGTCATGTAATTTCTCTGAGTCTGCTTCCTTATCAGGAAAATAAGGATATAGAACTAGATGATTCCCAAGGCCCCTTCCCTTTCTAACATTCTGTGATTCTCTGTGAAATATTTATTGATTCGGGCTAATGCTCTGGACTGAGAGCCCAAGTCTAACGAAGATAAACAGAGTCCTCGCTCTCCAACCCCTATGATGGGTTTTGGAGGGAGTGAAGAATTTGAATCAAGGACTAGTGTGATAACCCAAAAGTCATTTGGTTTGGCTGGATCTCCTGGTTTGAGGCATTTTTCTCGGTCTAAGACAAATACCCACAGTCCCCTCAAACCTTCTCAGGGTCAAGAACTCACATCCGCCCTGGCTGGTTTGGCTCAGTGGATAGAGCGTCGGTCTGCGGACTGAAAGGTCCCAGGTTCGATTCCGGTCAAGGGCATGTACCTTGGTTGTGGGCACATCCCCAGTGGGGAGTGTGCAGGAGGCAGCTGATCGATGTTTCTCTCTCATTGATGTTTCTAACTCTCTATCCCTCTCCCTTCCTCTCTGTAAAAAAATCAATAAAATATATTTAAAAAAATGTTGTTTTTTTAAAAAAAGAACTCACATCCTACATCTCTGGCACAATGGCATTACCAGCCCCTCACTATGCCTGAATTTCTACTGGTCCTAAGATGATCTAGAGTTATTAGCATGGCCCTCAATCGTTCTGCAAAGCTCAAAGTTCCCTCTTCTAGGGCCTTGTCACCACAGCCAGCTCTATCTGTATCTCCTAATGACCCAAGTTATAATCCCCGCCTTGGAGTAGGACAGCTTGTTTTAGGTAGCCAGCAAAACCTTCTGTCTAGCACCAGCAAAACTGCAGAGTAGATCTACATCTAGAACAGGAACTGGGCTGAAATGTCCCAAGGAAATGGTCCTCTAAACTGTGTTACTATAGTTTTTCAATAGGTCCTTAGCCCTATTATGCCTTGAAGTGAAGTTCATGTCCTTAGTTGTCCCCTATATTCACTTTCACCCAGGGTTCATTCTTGATCTTTCCAGGGATCTTCTCCAGAAATTTGAAGGTACCATTTCTCTTCCATCTTTTGTGTAAGACTCTTTAAACCCAGATCTAGATTCTGTCTTTAGACTTCATGCAATTATCATTTCTGGTGGCCTGAAGTGACATCTCAGTTACTGGACTTGGTGAGCCAATTACACATCACCTGAGACTTCAGTTAAAAAACAAAGAGCCCTAGTTGGTTTTGCTCAGTGGACAGCGTGTCGGCCTGAGGACTGAAGGGTCCCAGGTTCGATTCCTGGTCAGGGCACGTGCCCAGGTTGTGAGCTCAGTCCCCAGTGTGGGGCATGCAGGAGGCAGCCAATCAATGATTCTCTCTCATCATTGAAGTTTCTATCTCTCTCTCCATCTCTCTTCCTCTCTGGAATCAATAAAAATATATATTTTTAAAAAACAGACAAATAACAGTGCAATTAGATAATACATGGAGTCATGTGTATGCCATAGATTATAAATATCATTATCATTTTTGTAAATAAGAAATAACTTGAAAGCTAAAGTAGCCTGTGTTATTTTCCCAACTAAATTGGTGAGGAGGAGTATATAAAAATGTGTTTATTGTATCTCTAGAATGTTCCAGGCACTGTGCTGATTTTTGTCTCATTTAATTCTTATGGCAATGCCATAAGATAGGCATCACTGTTGTAATTTTACAGATGAGAAAATAAAGGTTGATAAATGTACATATCTTTCTCTAAGTCACTTGGCTGATAAATAACAGGATTGGTTTTCAGAACAGAATTCTGACTAATGAAGATGTTAAGCAAACTACTTTTTGTGTCTTTCAAAGCCTGAGTCATGGACTTCCTGGCTCAGATTCATCTGGTTTACTTCTTAAACTGTACATTCAAGCACCTCTTCCTAGACCTAGAGAATCAGAATCTCCAGGCAGGGTTCCTGTTTGACAATCTCTGCAGGAGACTCATAGACACTGTAGTTTATTTACCCGCATTCTATAGCATGCTGGCACCCTCTGAAGTCAAAGGCTGTGCCTCATAAATCTTCCATAACCCTGGCAGCATCAAGCACAGATTTGGGCACCTGGTAGGTGCCTAATTAAATCCATGTAGCAACAAATTTGTTCAGATGCAGCTTTTTTCTTCAACTGAGCAACAGTGTCTGTGTAGAGGTTAAGGTGACAAGAGCTGTCCTTATATAACACAATGCTACAAAACCAAATACGAAATGAGATGCCTGGAAGAGAAACCGTCAAGGAAAGCCCCAGGGCTTTCTCACTTTGATTCCTTCCACTGCTCCCATGCTGGTCCCTGGGATGGGGCCACAGGGAGGGGAGCTGCTTCCTGAGGCCCAGTTTGGTTCAAAGCTGCTCTCCTTAGCTCCTCTGCACTCCTGAAATTCGCTCAAAATTCAAGAAATAACTTGGCCAAATGCTACACAGGAGTACAAAAAAATTACAGAAAATACAAAGAAAATGAAAACAGATGCTTATCTAGGATACATATGTTATTACCCCGTTGGCCTTGGTATTTCACAAAACAGAGTGGCTGTGATTAGCTTACTGAGCCCAAATTCCCTTCTGGGAAGTAATTACATCTCCACCCCAAGGGAATGGTGTAACATCAAAACAGCCCTCCTTCTCTCTCTGTTCTTTGTTTCTACATGAATTTAAGGTTAACTAATTTTTTCCAAAGTAAATACTCATTTCCTTATGCAGAAAAGAGAAAGGTAGAAAAGTGGTTTGTTTAACATGGGCCTCGTATTCAAACAGGAACACAGAGATCTGCTTAAGGAAGGAATGCAAAAGCCTGTCTTTGCCCATCTAAAACCATAGTACCCACAAAAGGGAAAGCACTGATTTTCTCTAGTGAGTAGTTTTTTAAATTTACATGTCGGCATGGTCTTAGTAATACATTCAATTAAAATTCAGCTTGATTATTTATTGATTTTACATTTTCCTGCCCTGCTATTGTCCAGGCAATTTTCTAACCACTCTCAAAATACCTCTCATGCTTCCTGGGAAAAGGCTGATGCAAACCAAGAATTCCCAAACAAGAGCTGAAATATAAAGCTAATTATTTGAGGCATGCCTCTGCTACCACCGCAGGTCTTTATGGGTTCAAGAGAAGTCTTAGGTCTGCTGCAGAGGCCAGGTTTCAATTTGGGTAATTAGACTTTGCCCTACCCTTGAGAGTTAGCCTGACATACTTCCCTCCCTTTTCATCCTGAGTCTCTACACATCTGTTGTGTGTGTGTGTGTGTGTGTGTGT
Organism: Myotis brandtii; assembly: GCF_000412655.1. Lineage (NCBI taxonomy): Eukaryota > Metazoa > Chordata > Mammalia > Chiroptera > Vespertilionidae > Myotis > Myotis brandtii. Next base: position 168,759 of record NW_005354212.1, on the reverse strand, counting down.
GTGTGTGTGTGTTTCTTTAATAATCTTGGTTCCTCCACATTCTTCCAGTCTTTTTCAAATAGATGACTCTGACTGCATATTCCTGGGTATTTCTCATCAGCAGAATCAGAAACAACAGTTTCAAATCCTTCAGGACCTGTGTTAATATTGCCTGCCCCCAAAGCCTGCCAAGCCCACTTCCCAGCAGAATTAATCATACTTTTTATTCTATATTCTTTCATATCTCTCTTATTAACACACTTATCTCTTTCAGTCCTACATATAGTCAGTTGTGTGTATGTCTTTCTTGCCCCATTTTCATGTGCTTGGCAACATAAAAACATAATATCACTAAGTCCTCAAAACAATTGATCTTAATTTTATAGGTAAAAAAAAGGGGGCTATGACCTCTGCTAAAGAAGAGGTCTCAGCCTACTCAAGGCAGCAGTGCTTGAAAGTGCTAGAGCACAGCTTAGTTTCCAGGACTATTGGACCCCAGGCTCATGTAACGGCCCAGCATCATTTCCCTAACCTTACCCAGGGCTGACCTACCATGGGCACTCAAGGTTGATGAGTATGTGAGCAAGAGTTGTTATCCAATATCTTTTTGCATCTAGTCCCTTTCTGTACCTATTTCTGTGCTGATGACCAGATACCGGCCATTTGTGAACCTTGAGGGTCCCTCCTTCTAGGCTCCCTATCTCCAGCCCCTCATGGCTATTAAGGCTTTGGTAGAATCCTGTCTATCTTTACCTGCAGTCATTTGAAGGATTGCCTCTATAACCCTCCTCTTTTAATTCCTTCCTTACTGCTACGTGATTGATTCTGATATAAGGTATCAGACCAATATCCCACAATTCTGGATTATGTAGGTAAATTTTCCCCCTATTTGGGAGGTTTCCAAAGCAAAAATTTATAATTTCTGAATAAATAACAGGGAATTAATTATGTGTAAAACAATGGCTATTTTTCAACAAGAATGGTATACATACTACCCTACCATAAATATGAATGAACCTGCCAAATGCCTTTTCTCATCACCTCAGACCTCCCAAATGCAGCCAAAGTGAAAATCAGAAGCCAAAGTTCTACTGATCAGAAACTTCTCTCTCAAACCTGGTGGCTCTGAACACTGCCTCTGCTCCAGCAAAGCTTCCTGCTCCTACCAGATTGGTAAATGTCAACCATTTAGGAGTTGACAGACGGACTACAAGCCACATTAAAAAGCACAAAATGCAAGTGATGTTTTCCTTGTGCCTTGTCCACACCACAAGAAAGATATAGGAAATACCAAAGCGGCAGAAGCATAGCCCTCTTTGGGCCTGATTTCCCAAAGCCATTAATTCATTTAGTTCATGATAAATTAATCAAAAGTTTTCATTTCAAGTTACACAGAGACATTATTAAAATTCCTTATTTCTTTTTTAATTCAAGTCCCTTATTATCAGAATTCTATATTGAATATTATCTATGTTGATAATATTATCAAATATTATCCTGGAATCATTTTTCCACTAACCATTGACTTTACTCCCTTCCTGGGGGGGAAGTGAAAGGGTCTCCATGTAGGAGAGGTAACAATATGGGAGATTCTCTTAACCTATCACAGGTGTTTACTTAAGATTTCCCTCCAGAATTACATGGGAGAGCTTCCCCTGGTGGCCAAAATATTAGACTAACAATTACAACCCACCTTTCAAAATGCAAGTGATGTTTTCCTTGTGCCTTGTCCACACCACAAGAAAGATATAGGAAATACCAAAGCGGCAGAAGCATAGCCCTCTTTGGGCCTGATTTCCCAAAGCCATTAATTCATTTAGTTCATGATAAATTAATCAAAAGTTTTCATTTCAAGTTACACAGAGACATTATTAAAATTCCTTATTTCTTTTTAATTCAAGTCCCTTATTATCAGAATTCTATATTGAATATTATCTATGTTGATAATATTATCAAATATTATCCTGGAATCATTTTTCTACTAACCATTGACTTTACTCCCTTCCTGGGGGGAAAGTGAAAGGGTCTCCATGTAGGAGAGGTAGCAAACAATACGGGAGATTCTCTTAACCTATCACAGGTGTTTACTTAAGATTTCCCTCCAGAATTACACGGGAGAGCTTCCCCTGGTGGCCAAAAAAGTTTATAAAACATGTACTTGGGGGTCAGAAAAGGGATCACCTCTCTTCAGTTACACAAGGAAACTTCACAGAGGTGTTCAAGATTCTGAGAAGTGTTTGAAAGGTGCAGAGTCAAAGGTGTCATGGGCATATATTTTTGTTTGGGACAAAAGTTCTAATGCAGTCAGGAAAGGAGGAATATGACCAGTTCTGTGTGCTCTAGCTCATTATCTTCAGACTTTCATGTGCATGTGTTTCCCTGGGATCTTGCTGAAATGCAGATTTTGATTCAGTAAGCCTGGGTTAGAGCCAAATTTTTACATATCAACCAAGCTACTGACTAGGTCCATGATGTTGGTCCATGGACCATCCTCTAAGTAGCCAGCTATGAGCTATAAGCTATAAGGGTTTTATTATTGTTACTGTTGCTTTTTAGCAGAGCTGTCAATCTGTCAATGGAAATTGTTTCTCAGAAAAATGCTATATATGGCATGTGGATAGAGTAAAATCTTTAACTTTATCCCAACTCTACCATTTAGTTTCCTCATTTAGTTAACCTCTTTAAACTCAATGAGAAGTGTTTGAAAGGTGCAGAGTCAAAGGTGTCATGGGCATATATTTTTGTTTGGGACAAAAGTTCTAATGCAGTCAGGAAAGGAGGAATATGACCAGTTCTGTGTGCTCTAGCTCATTATCTTCAGACTTTCATGTGCATGTGTTTCCCTGGGATCTTGCTGAAATGCAGATTTTGATTCAGTAAGCCTGGGTTAGAGCCAAATTTTTACATATCAAATAAGCTACTGACGAGGTCCATGATGTTGGTCCATGGACCATCTTCTAAGTAGCTACCTATGAGCTATAAGCTATAAGGGTTTTATTATTGTTATTGGGGGTCAGAAAAGGGATCACCTCTCTTCAGTTACACAAGGAAACTTCACAGAGGTGTTCAAGATTCTGAGAAGTGTTTGAAAGGTGCAGAGTCAAAGGTGTCATGGGCATATATTTTTGTTTGGGACAAAAGTTCTAATGCAGTCAGGAGTGGTTTTTAGAGAGCCACCATGGAAAGGAGGAATATGACCAGTTCTGTGTGCTCTGGATCATTATCTTCAGACTTTCATGTGCATGTGTTTCCCTGAGATCTTGCTGAAATGCAGATTTTGATTCAGTAAGCCTGGGTTAGAGCCAAATTTTTACATATCAACCAAGCTACTGACTAGGTCCATGATGTTGGTCCATGGACCATCCTCTAAGTAGCCAGCTATGAGCTATAAGCTATAAGGGTTTTATTATTGTTACTGTTGCTTTTTAGCAGAGCTGTCAATCTGTCAATGGAAATTGTTTCTCAGAAAAATGCTATATATGGCATGTGGATAGAGTAGAATCTTTAACTCTATCCCAACTCTACCATTTAGTTTCTTCATTTAGTTAACCTCTTTAAACTCAATTCCTCATCTTTAAAATGGGAATAGTAAAAATCAACCTGTACAGATGGTGATAAAAGTTAAATGAGCTAAGGGGCATAAAGCACAAGCAGATTGTTCAATATTATAAGACTCCTTCCCCTCACCTCAATTACCCCCTCTGTCACTGAAGATGTTCCAGCAGAGTTGCAATTGACCCCATGAAGGAAGTTACAAAGAAGCATGCTCACCTCAGGGTGAGGCATCAATGGCCCTGAGATTTTACAATACCCGTGCTGATCAATAGAACTTGAAGGCAGTGATTTGGGGGACCTATTATTCAGGCCCGTTATTGTTGTGAACACCTCTATTGTGTTCATCTGATAGATCAATAGCCTGGAATCAGAAGCAAATGACAGCTAATAACTGAATAAACAATTCATTAATGAAGCACATGTGCACATAAAGATGTTCCCGTCAATATTCTTTAGGAAAGGCCTTTTTATACTAATACTTCCCACTCACACGTCTTTTGAGAGCTTTCAGTTCTGTTATCCCACTTGAGCCTTAAAAGATCCTTAGGAGTGAGGATTATACTCCCCATTTTACAACCAGGAAAGCTGTTTTCTGCTTTGCCCGAGGTCCCCACAGCAGTGAGGCCCAGGTCCAGGCCCAGAAACTGGTGCCAAGTTCTGTCCTCTGCGCTCACTCCACTGCCCCATTGAACAAGTCGTTACCTCTGTTGAATCCATAAATACTTAAGTATGCTTTGTAAACAAAACCCTGTAAAGGAAATAAAAAAGACACAATTAGTGACTTTAGAACATCCTGGAGCATTTGTTTGCATCCTATTGCAGCTCCTTCATTTTAAGATCAGGTCACTAAAGTGCAAAGAAATGCAGCGACTTGCCGAAGGTCACCTGTTAGTTCTTGCCCAGGGAGACAGAGCACATGTAAACATTGTATTAATCCTGAGTAGCAGCTTTTAATATTCCACACTCTGAAACACCCAGGGTTGTCATGTCTGTTCCCGATTTTTTTCTGACCTGCTATAATTACCAATTAGTCTGGGGCTATCATGTACTTATTTTAACAAACAAGTGAAATGTTGGGATTAAGGTCAGGGGAGAGAGCAATCCTCCAGTTATCTTTGCCTTCTTTAAGTCAAATATTCTTATGTGTGTCTGTGTTCATAGTTAAGGGTAAGATATATGGCTAACGTGCTAAAGCAAACCATGGCTGGTGTTGAAAAGTTTCAACTCTGAACTGGTGGGAAGGGGCATATCCAACATATTTGTAATGAATTAGCCAGGGGCTGGCCATTCACTATTCCATTCCTGTTACTTCTTTAATCAAAGGCAAACAGAATGAATTTCAAATAAGAAGGAAAAAAAGCAAACACTAAATATGAAAGACCAACTTGCTTGCCTATATTTTTAGTTCAAGTGACAGTTTTAAAATTACAAAGGTAAAAACCTTTTGCTAAATCGGGTTTTAAATGTGCCATTTGTCAAGCTAGCATATATTTATGATTTTTAAAACTGCTGTTTTATCATGAAAAGTAAGAATACAAAGCTGTGGTATTATTCCTCATTTTTAGCACCATCACCCCATTTGCATTTGGGGGTGGTTTGTTTGTCTATGGAGGACACTGGGCCTTTCTCGGGAAAACTCTTAGACACATTTTCGCTTATGTCGCAATGATGTTAGATCATTTTCCAACCCCGGGCCCCTATTGTTTCCCAGATGTAGGGAAAATAATCCTTGAAACAATCACAGAATCGAGGGACCTGAGCAGTCATCTCGAACAGCACCTTCTTCACAGATGAGAAGACTGAGTCCAGAAACATGAACCGAAATGCCTGTGATGCTCCAGCTCATTGGTGGCAGAGTCTGGCTTGGATTCTGTCTTCACACTTGAATGATTTTTGTATCATGTCACAGTGCTCTTCCTGTCACCGTCCCCCACAACGGCCAGTGCTTTCTGGTCCCCACCCTAACCCCCGCCGTCTCTTCTCCTTTCCAGCCAGAGTTAGTAGCTTGACTTGCAGAATAGCCCCAACCTGAAGACCCATAGTGTCTTTGTAGAGGAAAGGAAAACATATTTTCTGCATGGTCACGATAAGGATGATAAATCTCTTCTCCTTTCCAGCCAGAGTTAGTAGCTTGACTTGCAGAATAGCCCCAACCTGAAGACTCATAGTGTCTTTGTAGAGACAGAAAGAGGAAAACATATTTTCTGCATGGTCACCATAAGGATGATAAAAGGGATGTGGGTATCAGGAAGGAGAGGTGAAGAAGTAATATTTCAAAGAGAAAAGAGGAAGCTATGAAGAGCAGAATAGACTCTCTCCTTTACCCCTCTGGGTGCCTTGATGGATGTCAAGGTGCTGGCCAGTGGAAGGGGTGGGGTTTCGGGACATGTTCCTGGTAACTGGGAAGCAGATCTCTCTCTCTGTCCATCTTTATCTCCAATTCACAGCAGCTGGAGTTTCTGGAAAGGCCAGCATCCTGGCCCAGTTACACCTATACTGGCCCGGGGGAAACAGATTTGCAGAGGGATTCAAATCAAAACATGAGCTCCAGACATGATATCTGAGGGGTCTTCATGGCCACTGATATATTGCCGGTTCCCCATACTGCCCTCCCAACAAATTTCTTTCAAATGCAGCATTCTCAGGATGTGGAGTGTCCACAATGAGCCCTGGGTTTCCAGGTAACTCCATCTTAATCCTATCAGCCACTCCCATGTTGATCCCATCATAATAAAGACCTTCCTCTTCATTCTCTCTGTCAGTACAGGTCTCACCAACTTTCAGGCCTTGGTCTGGTGATCTGCTCTGAACCCTGGCACGATAGGGGCCCAATGGTCCCCTTGCTCCACCAGCACTCCTCCCCACAAGCTGGAACCTTTTTCTAGTACACAGGGGAGCTGGGGTCACCAGGGGAGTGAGGGCATGAGTGGGGGTGTGTTGGGGGGGCAATGGGGGCATAAGGACACATATGTAATACCTTAATCCATAAAGAAAAGGAAAAAAAAGAGAATATTTGGCAGGTTGTTTTTGGAGTTTTATTTGTTTGTTATTTTACTGTTGGACTAAGTAGAAGTTCCACCTTCTCTTTTGAAATGACTCCTTGTGGCTTTTGTGTTGGCATAAAATTGAGCAAAAGGCAGTTTATGAATTTTTCCCTTAAAAAGAAAGTAAATGGGGATGTAGTACTCTGGGTGTTCCAAGCATGTGCAATGCAGACCAGCGATGCTCACTCAGTCATTCTATCACTGTACCATTCAGATGAAAACACTGCCGCCATCACTTACCGGTCTCCTCACACCCATGATCCCAACTAGAGGGGAGGAAACAGGATGGGTGGCAGAAACCACAGTGCATACAGCCACTAATATATTCAAAAATAAATGCCAGACCCTATGGAAAGTTTCCTTGTGGGCAGGGGAGGGTGGGTGGGAAGAGATCAACCAAAGAACTTGTATGCATATATGCATAACCCATAGACACAGACAATAGGGTGAGAAGGCCTGGGCTAGGAGGCAGGGGCAGGCTAGAAGAGGTCAATGGGGGGAAAGGGGGGCTATATGTAATATTTTCAACAATAAAGATGAAAACAAAACAAACAAAAAAGAAAGTTTCCATGTGGATTTTGAACAGGAAAAGGCCAAAGTGAATAGAATCATTTGATCATTGTTTCTAACATCCTCAGTTCACTGCA
>NW_005354212.1:106180-160624 GCF_000412655.1 Myotis brandtii | reverse complement strand
TTTGCCGCATGTGAAAAGACCTTCTGGCCCCTGCTGCCTCCCACTTGGCTCATCCACATCCAACTGCAGCATCTCCGGGCCTTGCCTCTATGAATGGACCAACTCAGACCCACCAATTGTTGTATGACATCCGACTCTATCCTTGGGCAGTTACTACATGGCTCCTGGCTAATCCCTCATTCCCAGACCTAATGAAATGTTCTCTCTCAGAGCTGATGACACCTCAAGACTTGAGTTGTTGCCCAAATTACCCCAAACACTTGGCTTCAGAGCTTCCTCAATTTTTTGACAGTTTCCATCTGGATAGACTTTGGAGCCCCCGCCAACTTAAGTTGCCATTCCCCTCACTGCCACTATGATCCTGACAGGATATAATTGTTTGCCCTCTCTTCAGGCAGCCTGTCAGAAAGCAAATAGCCCATTATTAATTAGAGCCATTCAAAGTGACTCTCCAGTAGCCAGGCCAGTTTCAGCCAGTCATTCTGATTAAACATTGAATAAGGGAGCCCTAATCCATGTGTTTGGGGACATATTTGGGAAAATTCCAAGTAATGACCAATTTCTTAGTGGTTTTGTTTGACTGATTGCCTCTACCTGAACCAGCGTGAGGCCCAGCAAGGAGCACTCTGGAGCAGAGGTCCATCTGTGGTCTCCTCAAGCCACACTCCTCCCCACAAGCTGGAACCTTTTTCTAGTACACAGGGGAGCTGGGGTTTTGCCGCATGTGAAAAGACCTTCTGGCCCCTGCTGCCTCCCGCTTGACTCATCCACATCCAACCACTGCATCTCCAGGCCTTGCCTCTATGAATGGACCGACTCAGACCCACCAATTATTGTATGACATCCGACTCTATCCTTGGGCAGTTACTACATGGCTCCTGGCTAATCCCTCATTCCCAGACCTAATGAAATGTTCTCTCTCAGAGCTGATGACACCTCAAGACTTGAGTTGTTGCCCAAATTACCCCAAACATTCTGAGGTGTGCAAGTACTTGCCCCCCTCCCAGTTACTCAGCAGTAACTCAGTCAGACTTTCTGTTACGTTATCTCCAGCAATCTGCAAGAACAATCTTATCATTCCCGTTGTACAGATGAGAAATCTGAGCTTTCTCAAAGAAATCATTTGTCCAATGTCATTAGCTGAGGAGTGGCCAAGCTAAAATTCAAATTGGTTCTGTCCAGCTCCTGATGCTACACTATACAGAGACCTGAACACAGGGTTTATTCCGAGTTAGAAAGTTTACATCTAGAATTGGAACATATGGCCAGTAATCCCTGTATGAATTCTTTATATTTAAAAAACCTGAATGCTTCAGCTGTGACATATCATCTAAAGACATTGGCGATGCAAAGGATTCAGATACTGTTCTGGGCGTCTTCATTTGGCAGCTGTTTGCTGGGTGCCTTGATGGATGTCAAGGTGCTGGCCAGTGGAAGGGGTGGGTTTCGGGACATGTTCCTGGTAACTGGGAAGCAGATCTCTCTCTCTGTCCATCTTTATCTCCAATTCACAGCAGCTGGAGTTTCCGGAAAGGCCAGCATCCTGGCCCAGTTACACCTATACTGGCCCGGGGGAAACAGATCTACAGAGGGATTCAAATCAAAACACGAGCTCCAGACATGATATCTGAGGGCTCTTCATGGCCACTGATGTATTGCCGGTTCCCCATACTGCCCTCCCACAAATTTCTTTCAAATGCAGCATTCTCAGGATGTGGAGTGTCCACAATGAGCCCTGGGTTTCCAAGTAACTCCATCTTGATCCTATCAGCCGCTCCCATGTTGATCCCATTATAACAAAGACCTTCCTTTTCATTCTCTCTGTCAGTACAGGTCACACCAACTTTCAGGCCTTGGTCTGGTGATCTGCTTTGAACCCTGGCACAATAGGGGCCCAATGGTCCCCTTACTCCACCAGCACTCCTCCCCACAAGCTGGAGCCTTTTTCTAGTGCACAGGGGAGCTGGGGCTTTGCCGCATGTGAAAAGACCTTCTGGCCCCTGCTGCCTCCCACTTGGCTCATCCACATCCAACTGCAGCATCTCCGGGCCTTGCCTCTATGAATGGACCAACTCAGACCCACCAATTGTTGTATGACATCCGACTCTATCCTTGGATAGTTACTACATGGCTTCTGGCTAATCCCTCATTCCCAGACCTAATGAAATGTTCTCTCTCAGAGCTGATGACACCTCAAGACTTGAGTTGTTGCCCAAATTACCCCAAACACTTGGCTTCAGAGCTTCCTCAATTTTTTGACAGTTTCCATCTGGATAGACTTTGGAGCCCCCACCAACTTAAGTTGCCATTCCCCTCACTGCCACTATGATCCTGACGGGATATAATTCTTTGCCCTCTCTTCAGGCAGCCTGTCAGAAAGCAAATAGCCCATTATTAATTAGAGCCATTCAAAGTGACTCTCCAGTAGCCAGGCCAGTTTCAGCCAGTCATTCTGATTAAACATTGAATAAGGGAGCCCTAATCCATGTGTTTGGGGACATATTTGGGAAAATTCCAAGTAATGACCAATTTCTTAGTGGTTTTGTTTGACTGATTGCCTCTACCTGAACCAGCGTGAGGCCCAGCAAGGAGCACTCTGGAGCAGAGGTCCATCTGTGGTCTCCTCAAGCCACAGAACCCTGGGCCCAGGGTGACAAGGTGGAGGGACTGGAGGGCCTGCACCTGGCCTCAGCCAGGACACACAAAGAGATGCAGCACCGGCAGCAGCACAGCTTTTGACTCTAAAGAAAACACGAACTGTGGAAATGACATTATTTCTCTAGCAATTTCACCCTCTGCTAGAATAAAAACCAGCACCACACACCACCAAAAAGTAGATTTTTCCACCCCTGTAAGCCTCAAAGACAGAAACCTCATTGCTTACAAGACTCACTTGGGCTGCCTTGCAGATGTGTGGTGGCACTTGATTCTAATAGCTTCGTTCCCGAGTAGAAGGCTGCCTCCCACGCAGCCAACCTAATGAGTGATACTAAGAGTACTGTTGACTATATCATTTCATTAATTGCTCAATATAAATTAATCAGATATTCAGAAATTTCTCTTGTTTTTCCAAAGACTCTTGTTAGAGCAGACTTAAAAGAATCAGGGTCTCTCTTAATGAGTGCAATAACAATATCCTGTTTTTATGTACTGCCCTACTGCCTACTAACTCAAACGCTTAGTGCGCTTGAACAGGCAAAGGGAAGTACAGGGCCGAGCAATTGCCTGTAAATATAATTACAATAGAGATCTAACCTGGTTCAACCAGGCCAAAGGAATATTTTTCCACAAATAGCAACTTAAATTCTGAATTATATTCATAATGACCTTGGCTCGATGCTTTTCTTGCTTCATTATACCTCAGCACCCCAGAATGATAATGCCAAAAAACCATAATGCTTCTTTTTAAAAGTCCCTTTGCTGCCTCTGTGCCAGCCAAAATCATACCTCCAGGGAAATGTCTTCTCCCAGAGGAGGTGCCAAAAGGAACAGTCTGAAGTCAGGGATAGTCTTCCAGATTTAGGCAATGCCTGAGACTGCCTTTCAGAGCAAGTCCAAGGGAGGACCCTGCATTCAATGTGATGTGGAGGAGGCCAAACAAGAGCCCCCAACAAAAATCACTTTCCTTAATATAATTTGATTCTCAAGTTAAATGATGACTTGAAGGGGTTTTAATCTCCTGGACTTGGAACATAGGGGAAAAAGCCTGGGGTGAGGAATCAAAAACCTTGGCTCAAGACTCATCTCTGCCACTTATTAGCTGTGAGACATTGCCAAGCTGCTTCATCATGCTGAGCCTTAATTTGTCACATGTAATAGCAATAATACCAATGCCATGTTAACACTGTTGCAAGTGTTAAATCAAATTGTGCTTATAAAGCCCTTAACTAAGTTCATGGAAACATTCAGGAGTAACCCATAGTGTTAACTCTTTTGTTTCTGATGGTGATGGCATCAGTACTATTATCAAGGCAGGGTAAGAATTTAATCCTTGACTGCTAACTCATGGGTGAGTAGATCAAGAATAAGGAACAAACCAAGAGGAAGAAGAAGAATAAAAAGATGATAATGAAATGTTCTCTGTCAGAGCTGATGACACCTCAAGACTTGAGTTGTTGCCCAAATTACCCCAAACACTTGGCTTCAGAGCTTCCTCAATTTTTTGACAGTTTCCATCTGGATAGACTTTGGAGCCCCCACCAACTTAAGTTGCCATTCCCCTCACTGCCACTATGATCCTGACGGGATATAATTCTTTGCCCTCTCTTCAGGCAGCCTGTCAGAAATCAAATAGCCCATTATTAATTAGAGCCATTCAAAGTAACCCTCCAGTAGCCGGGCCAGTTTCAGCCAGTCATTCTGATTAAACATTGAATAAGGGAGCCCTAATCCATGTGTTTGGGGACATATTTGGGAAAATTCCAAGTAATGACCAATTTCTTAGTGGTTTTGTTTGACTGGTTGCCTCTACCTGAACCAGCGAGAGGCCCAGCTAGGAGCACTCAGGAGCAGAGGTCCATCTGTGGTCTCCTCAAGCCGCAGAACCCTGGGCCCAGGGTGACAAGGTGGAGGGACTGGAGGGCCTGCACCTGGCCTCAGCCAGGACACACAAAGAGATGCAGCACCGGCAGCAGCACAGCTTTTGACTCTAAAGAAAACACGAACTGTGGAAATGACATTATTTCTCTAGCAATTTCACCCTCTGCTAGAATAAAAACCAGCACCACACACCACCAAAAAGTAGATTTTTCCACCCCTGTAAGCCTCAAAGACAGAAACCTCATTGCTTACAAGACTCACTTGGGCTGCCTTGCAGATGCGTGGTGGCACTTGATTCTAATAGCTTCATTCCCGAGTAGAAGGCTGCCTCCCACGCAGCCAACCTAATGAGTGATACTAAGAGTACTGTTGACTATATCATTTCATTAATTGCTCAATATAAATTAATCAGATATTCAGAAATTTCTCTTGTTTTTCCAAAGACTCTTGTTAGAGCAGACTTAAAAGAATCAGGGTCTCTCTTAATGAGTGCAATAACAATATCCTGTTTTTATGTACTGCCCTACTGCCTACTAACTCAAACGCTTAGTGCGCCTGAACAGGCAAAGGGAAGTACAGGGCCAAGCAATTGCCTGTAAATATAATTGCAATAGAGATCTAACCTGGTTCAACCAGGCCAAAGGAATATTTTTCCACAAATAGCAACTTAAATTCTGAATTATATTCATAATGACCTTGGCTCGATGCTTTTCTTGCTTCATTATACCTCAGCACCCCAGAATGATAATGCCAAAAAGCCATAATGCTTCTTTTTAAAAGTCCCTTTGCTGCCTCTGTGCCAGCCAAAATCATACCTCCAGGGAAATGTCTTCTCCCAGAGGAGGTGCCAAAAGGAACAGTCTGAAGTCAGGGATAGTCTTCCAGATTTAGGCAATGCCTGAGACTGCCTTTCAGAGCAAGTCCAAAGGAGGACCCTGCATTCAATGTGATGTGGAGGAGGCCAAACAAGAGCCCCCAACAAAAATCACTTTCCTTAATATAATTTGATTCTCAAGTTAAATGATGACTTGAAGGGGTTTTAATCTCCTGGACTTGGAACATAGGGGAAAAAGCCTGGGGTGAGGAATCAAAAACCTTGGCTCAAGACTCATCTCTGCCACTTATTAGCTGTGAGACATTGCCAAGCTGCTTCATCATGCTGAGCCTTAATTTGTCACATGTAATAGCAATAATACCAACGCCATGTTAACACTGTTGCAAGTGTTAAATCAAACTGTGCTTATAAAGCCCTTAACTAAGTTCATGGAAACATTCAGGAGTAACCCATAGTGTTAACTCTTTTGTTTCTGATGGTGATGGCATCAGTATTATTATCAAGGCAGGGTAAGAATTTAATCTTTGACTGCTAAGTCATGGGTGAGTAGATCAAGAATAAGGAACAAAACCAATAGGAAGAAGAAGAATAAAAAGATGAAAAAAATATGAACAATAAAATGGCAATGAATACATACCTATCAACAATTGAATCTAAAAATCAAAATAAATGAACAAGGAATCTAATGAACAAAATAAACTGATGAATGAAATAGAACCAGAGGCATGGAAACATGGAACAGACTGATGAATCTTAGAGCGAAGGGGGATGGGGGGTGGGGGAAGAGAGAGATTAACCAAAAAATTTATATGTATATATGCATTACCTGTGGACATAAACAATAGGGTGGTGAGGCCTGAGGCCTGGGGTGGGCCAGGAACCGGGTGGAGGGAGGCAATGGGGCAGGGGAGGAGGGGGGGGACATCTGTAATACTCTCAACAATAAAGATTTAAAGTAAAAATAAAAATAAAAAAATAAAAAAGAATAAGGAACAAGACCAATGAGGTATTACAGGGTTAGTACCCTGGACAGCTGCCTTGGTAGGTCCAGAGAATGAACAGTAGGATCTCCAAATACCTCCCACCCTTAAGGTTTTTCCTAAAGCCTGAACTTTCAGCACTGTTTCAGGGAAAGAGATGAGCTATTTTTACCTAAGGTCACTTTCACTGCCTGGTCTTCCCTTGCCTTCTCTACAACAAACAACAACAACAGCACAATCAACAGAGTGGAGGCCCTGGTGGACAGAGAAACAGATATCAGGGATGGTGGAGAAGCAGCCACCTAGAGAGTTGATGGGCCAGACACAACAGAGGGAAGCACTACAGCTTCTGAGCAGTATCTAGTGACTGCAGACAGAGAGTTGAAGGTGGAAAGTCGAATGAATCTTTTTCAGTATTTGGACCTGTTGCCCCACAGAACTGTCCCCTCCTGGCTCTGAATCAATGATCATATCTTGGCTGCTGACCTCCTCTGCCAATATGTTCTCATTTGGGCCAATCTAGAGAAAAGAAACACAGAAAAAAATAGGCAGAACATATGAGGGGGGAATCTAGATTCCTTTACCTAGGTCTATCACTCATGTTATTTTTTCTTTTTCTTTTTTCTTTTATTTTTTATGTTATTTTTTAAATATGGCATTTGTTATTAATTGTGTACTAGAATCAAATGGTAAAAAACAACAACAAGAAAATGTCACATAGACATACTAGGAGAGGTAGTTGCAATACAATATTTAAATATTCCGATAAAGACGGCAAAAGGTGCTTGGGACTATAAAGAAGGGGCATCAGAAAAGTCAAGGAAGATGTCCCTGTAAAAGTGACATCTCAGCCGGCACCTAACTAATAGTTAGGAGATCGCAGGAGAAGCTGAAAGATAACGGTGTGCCAGGAAGGCAGAGCACATATGTGAGGGGCCAATAAAGTTCTCCCTGTCAGAAAAACGAAGATAATTTCATCATTCAAAGACAAAGAAGTAAGTCTGAAGAAATAAAGACCATGAGATGTAGAACCTTATAAAGTAGAAGCACATCATTGCCTTCTGAGTCTACAGAAATCAAATCAGAAGGCGCTTCCCATGAATCAATCACAAGAGTTTGGGTTTCGCAGCGGTAACAGTAGCTTAGCACACAAAAGTTCACCCCTTTCTAAATGCCCAACTTGGAGTTACATACACAGCATGAGTTGGGCAGGGGGCTTTCTCATCATGATCACTTCAGAGACTCAGGCTGCCAAAAGCTCCATCTCCAAAAATTCTTCAGAGTAAGTTAGGTAAGGGAAACAGAATTTAGCCACTTAAACTGGGTTCTTAAGTCTTCAGTCTAAAAGTGACATTTATGTTTCTTTGGCCAAAGAAAACCATATGGCCACACCTAACTAACTTCAAGTGGGAAGGAAAGCACCCTCTCATAGGCCGAAAGAGAAAAGAGCCAGAGACATACGGTGGACTACACTAATGACATCTCTGCCTCCGCCCTCCTTCCTTGAGGTTAATTATAAACTAATCCTTCCTTACATTCGGCATAACAAATAGTTCTTGTCAACATGCTCTCAGAGATTTACTTGAGCCACACCAATATAAGTCCCTAAAGAAGCACTTTCCTAGTGCATGTCATAGGCTAACTAAGCCAGCTGATTGGAGGATTGGAATATTTTTCAGTCAATCCAAGGAAACCCACAGAACATCAATTCCAATGGATTTGTTTGGCTATGATGGGGCTTATAGGATTATAAGGGCCAATGAAGATAATGGACTTCACGCTTCACAAGTTAGTGGCTATCAAAGCACTTCCTCAGTCCTTTCTCACTTCTTTAATCATAGAGCCTTTCTGTGGGGTAGCAGGTCCAAATACTGAAAAAGATAAATATGCAATAACTGAACACAGGATATGTTATAGAATGAGCCACTTTCTTTTGAGCACCAAAGTTATTCTCATCACTCTAACAATTATTATTCCAAACTATTAAAAGCTGGCCACAGTGATGACTGGATTTTTAAACCACTCATGTTATTTTTAAATATGGCACGCACACATATATGAGTGGACACTTGAAATGTTACAAAAAGAAATAAATGTTCTAACATGTTCTCCCAGGAACACATCAGGCTGTGGCAAATGTGAAAATCCCCCCCCCAACACACACACACACCCCGTTTTGCCTCTTGCAAAGATTTCAGATGGTAAATCCAAGTAGAAGTCCAGCAAGTCTTCCTGAATAAAACTGAAAACCAGACTCCTAGCCTAGACCCCAACATTTTATTGAGGCTTCCATATACCAACTGGTTCTGAACTCAGGGTGTGACTTGGGGCGGGAGGGGTGGGGGGAGTGCTCAGCCAGAGGCCTGTGCTCTGAAATCTCATGGGTGACTGAGAGTGGTGTTCATCTACTGCTCTCCTCTCAGGGTTATTTAGCCCCAGGTATTTCTAAAGGCTTGGGAACGGAGATAAAGGTTATCTCTCTTCCTGCCCATTTCTCCATCAGTTCTGAGCTATATATCTGGAGTCCAAGACACATGTGTCCTTGTCCTGGACGTTGAATTCTGTGTTCACCTTATATATCACTCACTGGCTGCATTTCCTCACCATTTCTCTCCTTTCTCTCTTCCTTTCTGCTCCCACCCCCATTTGAGAGAAGCTGCCAGGCCCTCTTAGAGAGAAGCTTCCAGGCCCTTTTAGAGCATGAGGTAAAAATGAGTCTAACTCGAGTATGGAGGCTACTCTCACTGGAATATTTAAATGAGATAAATGATGCCATCGGAACACCAGTTCCCTGACATATTGAAATGCCAAGAGCCATGTAGAGCTGTCACTCAGAAGAATGACTTCCCAGCCACCATCCTGCTGAGCTGACATCCCACCGCCCCCCAGCACCTCCTCATGAACGTGTACTTCCTGCAGGAGGTGAGAAGGCAAGCCCATCCACACTGCTTGAGGCCAAAATCAACGGAGGAACAAGTATTCCTTTAGAATCAGCTGGCACACACCAGCCCAAGGTTTCAGGCGATGAAGTGAAACGGCAGCAGCGTCTCCCACAAAATGGATGTGGTTCTGTATTCACTGCAGATGCCCCTGATAGTCAGCAAAGCCGCCGAGGGTGCATGATCCCTCTAAATTGGACTATTGTATTCAAGCTGTCATTTTTCATTTTTAAAACCAGGATCCCTTCAGGTAATCAGTAACCTTGAAAAGAGCTGAACTCTAAAGTGCAGGTCTGCCCAAAGTCCTCCGGGAGCCTGGAAAAGTTGGTGAAAAATATAAACATCATTGCCCACACTGCACTCCTCTGCCTCCTCCCGTGTCCCTCATTATCTCCTTCTATCTTCTCCTTGAATGTTCACAAAGTTTAGACAGGTTTGGGTTATCACTCAAACACTATGACTCAAACTCGGGAAATTGTTCCTGTAATGGAGTTCTCAATTTATTGGTCAATTTCACCTTGATTTTGTGTCACTGTTAGTTTGGCTAGTCCTTCAGCTTGTAGTACATACTCTCAAAATGTGAAACATTTTCAAATATTTTAAATATTACACACAGATCATTTTATTCAGCTTATAATATCCTTCTGAAAAGATAAATAAAAATAATTTTTCTAAAAGGCAACATTGTTCTCTGCACTTGTCTTTTCATAAATAGCTAAAATGTGCCACCTTCTGGATTTTCCAAGCTGGCTATGACATAAAGGATCCATATTTTCCTTATCCTCTGCAAGGATATTCTCAGCTATGCAGTGACACTGCCATCTAGTGGGCATTGCATAGACTACTCATTCAGCAGAAACATAAAAGACCATGGTTTTGCAGGGGAAAGCAAATATTCATTTACAGTAATTTTCTCAAATTATAATTACTAAAGAGAAAAAAAACCTATATAGTATTGATATTTGAACCTAAAAGCCATCATTTATTAAATTAATTTGCAAAATTAAAAGAATATGAATGCTCCAATTAATAGAGCTTCATGTGAAAAATGTATTTTTTTTTTTACTTCAAATGGCAGTACACATTGAACAGTATCCACATTAGCACAGTGACTTCATTCATCTTCCACAGTAACCTAAAAGAAGATGGTAAAATTGAACTATTTCTTGGTCTTTCTTTATCTCCTTTTTGTGAGGAAGATGAAAACATATTAGTTGCCTAATACTCAGCCCTAAGATTGCAATGAAAATGAGATGGATACTTTTTCATTTTTAACAATTTCTGGCTGTGCACTTCAAACTCTTCCTGGAATTTCTTGCATGCCTGAGGAGAACCCATTCTGAAGAGCACAGGAGACCTCGGCTGACAGCTTGTTCGTTACCCAGCTCATCCCTAGGAATCAGCCACAGTGACAGCAGAGTGTGGGATCTGGTGGGCCCCTATTTGTGATCTTTCAAGGATGCAATTTCATTGCCTTCTCCTCACAGATGCTTTGAAATCTCCCCAGAGTTCTCCTGTGTTAAGATGCAGGGGTCAGAAAAATGCCCCCACCCCACCCCACCCCACCCCCAATATCAGAAACAGTCACTGCAGTATGAGTTCCATTTGGGGGGTTGTCAGAAATCTGACAAACTATCTCAGCTGCTGTAAATCCATTTTCTGCTGAAGCACAGTGAAGGGTGTACTGTATAATCGCAATGTGGTACCAAATTTAGTTTCAGAAAAATCACAATCAGTTTAAAGCTTTACTGACTGAGGGGAATGGAAACACATCACGCCATCCTCCAGTTCTTCCTTCCCACCCATTTGAGGCATCTCCTTCACCTCATCATTGCACAGGATGTGGCCTGAAAGCGTGGTCCTTCCCTGGGACCATTTGATGCTGGAGGTGCGCTTACCGGCTCACCCTTTCATACGGGTAACCTCGGGCCCTTAGTCAGCCTCATAATGGTGGCCCCAGAGGAGGCTTTCCCTGATGCCAAGGCTCTCATCTACCATTGTTTATTGTTTATTTGTTGTTTATTTGGGGGGCAGTAGAAAAGGACTGGGATTGAATATAGAAAATAAGTTAAAGAAATGCTGCATCTGAAGCCAGCCTCCAACCTCACAGCACTTTAAAATTTGGCAATAAAAGCAGCAGAGGCCTGGTCTGGCCCAATTCCCAAACTGTTTGGGAACCAGAGCAAAGGATTTCGGTAATGCTCTGGCCAGGATACTATTAGCAAGGCCATCTCCAGGCAGATATTGATCACAGAGGAACTAATACCGCTGTTCATTCCTCTGTCCTTTCTGTCTCCCTGCTGCAGGCGACCCGCCCCAAAGGCATCTCTGGTCAGACCTGAAGGGGGAGAAAACTGTCAGTAGAGGGGGCATGGGAAGGGGCCCTGCAGCTAGACATGAGGCCCTAGGGCTTCAGTAACCTTTTGATTGCACAGAGATGAGGGTTAGGTGTTTAACTTCTACCTGCTGATGTCCTCCCTGTGAGGGCTCTAGCTTTCCAGTCTGGGGGGCCATAAACAGTGTCTTTACAAATCTGCATATAATAAGTTAAATAAATAAATACATAAATCATGCATAGGATAAAGACAGTAAAACAGAACTCAGAAGTTAGTTCAGTTTGCTAAATCATAGGTGCTACTTGATCCCATATCACCTATCAGATAAACTAGCTATTAGGGACACAAGCTAGAGGCATGAGTAGATTCTGTGGAGAAGAAACCATGACAGCAGCTGCACACAGTGGTCTGGGCTGGTGGCAAGAGGAGGACTTAGGAAGTCATTTTGCTGGAAGGTGGTATGATAGTGGTGGGTATCCATGTCTAAGGCATGTGCCCTAATAATTCTTCTACACCAAATTTTGCACTAAACACCAAGGATGCCAAAAATTTCCTGGGGTCACAGGGCTCTGAGGCTAGAAGACTTAGCACTTACATAACTAACTGTGGAGCAGCCTGGTAAGTGGAAAGAATAAAGACTATAGGAGTAAAAAAGATGAAATAATTAATTTTCTGGGAGGAGATAAGGAAAATATCACAGGAGAGGTGACATCAGTAGGAGGTAAAAAAAGGAGTAAGGGAGGTGACAGCAAACCAGGAAAAAGGCCTGAGTAAAGGTGAGGAGGCCAGGGTGGTCATGCAGGTCCAGGGAGCTGAGCAGAAGGGTGCTCACATCCACGTGGCAGCTGTTAGGGCTGCAGTAGTTCAGTGACCCATGTCAGTCTTGCCAAGAAATGTGGCAATGGGAGATGGCAGAACCCTTCAAGCAAAGAAGTATTTTAGTAGAAATTAGATTTGGCAATAATGATGAGAAAGGAACAGAGTGAAGAGGAAAGAGGCCAGAGACAGACTGGCCAGGTGAGAGGCCTTTGCACTGGTTGCGGTGAGAGATGGTGAGCTACCTGTGGACAGAGAATTAGAAATGCAGAGTAAGAGAGACATGTGGGAGAAAGTCTGAAGCAGAGTTTACAGAAGATGAAGGGAAAGGACAAGATGATTAAGTTGGGTAAAACTGTGGTGGGGGAATGAAGCCGTATCTGGAGAGGGAGAGAGTTTTTGGTTCCGTTCATAATAAATTCAAGTTCTGATGTGTTGAGGTTGTGGGGATTGTGGGGCCTCCAGGGAGAAACTGGAAAAACAACTCCAGGGGTCAGGCAAGGGGCTGTAGCACAGATGTGATCCCAGAAAACATGAGCTCCATAAGGGCATGAATCTTTGACTGTGTTGTTCAATGGGACAACCGAAGTCACCACAGTGCTTAGCACATATTAGGTCCTCAATAAATATCTGCTGAACAAATGAATGAATTTGAAGATGATCAATCCGTGGGGGATAGCTGAGTGTGCTGGAGGTGTGTGAGATTTCTCAGTGGAGAGCAAGGATCTGGTAGAATCAAGAAGGACATCCTGTCCGGCAGGTATGGCTCAGTGGTTGAGTGTTGACTTAGGAACTAGGAGGTCATGGTTTGATTCCCGGTCAGGGCACATGCCCAGGTTCCAAGTTTGATCCTCAGGGTGGGACATGCAGGAGGCAGCCAATTAATGATTCTTTCTCATCAGTGATATTTCTATCTCTCTCTCTCCCTCTCCCTTCCTCTCTCTGAAATCAATAAAAAAAATTTTTTTTAAAAAAAAGAAGGACATCCTAAGTATGTAGAAGACACTTTCAGGAATTTTGCTGTGAAGAAAAGGAGAGAAAATTTCTTTAAGTATTGTCACCATTGGTGGATTCATCACTCAATGTCCTAGCAGGCAACAGAATTCCATTCAGAGAGTTCAAATGAAGAGACTGAATAAAGGGACTGTTTATAGAGGTGTGGGCACAATTAAGGGACCCATGAAGATTGGCATGGCACCAAGAGATTGAGGACAGGAGGGCGCCATCACCATCCCAGGTCTAATGAGCAATGGGAGGAAACAGGGTTGCCAGAGATGGAAGATTGCTGGAATCTTGAATCCTGGGCTTTAGGCAGGAGCTGTAGTTGTGGAGAGATAAAGCCATCGCAGACCATGGTGCCAAAGTGAGAGTCAGTGGAGAAGAAAAAGCCTGTCATCTACCTTTACTCCCACCCTCTGCTAACCTGTCCACCCCTCCCATTGACCGAATCAAGCCAGAAACCACAGGGGGTAGGGAGATACTGTGTGGGGGCCAGTCTCCCAGGGTGCAGAGAAGGGCAAGGAAAGGAACAAATGGGATCTGATGGGGTGGGCAAATGGAGAACTACCAACACATAAACTGTATACGGATGGCAGGAAAGCTCTCAGGGGTAGGAATGTATGGAGATAATTTCTGGAGCCAGGGGATATAAGTATAAGATGGCAGAATGAGGCTCATAGGACACGGATTTCAAGATATGAAAGATATCGATGACACCAAGCACCTGACCACCCTGAATGCACCTCCAGATTCCAGAAGTAACTGCTCCATTGCTCTCCCTCCCTGTCATCTCCCAGGATGACACGGATGCTGTGAGTTTCAGGGATTTGGTTCAACTGGCTCATTCCAGGGCCCACTCAGGGCATATTCTAAGTGTCCTTCCCGCTGATACCCCCACCGCCTGCTATCTCCCTGTAGGCCATACACGCTGAATCTTCAGAGTGAGCCTGGGAGAAGCAGAGACCACCAAAAGCATTTCCACTATCCCAGATTTTAAAGCTGTACTTCTAACTTGCATGTCCACTCCAAACAGCTGTCTGTGGAGCCCAGCATGCCAGATCGGAAAACTGGGGCCATGCTTGAACGGTTTTAGAAATCATTGTCTTGTCATCTCTATTTGGGGAATAAGAAAACTGATGATTAATACTATTAGGAAACTTGCCCAAGGTTTAACAACCTGACTGCACAGCCTATGAAGCCCTTCCTTTTAGATAACTCATGTTCACTGAGCATCTATTCTGTGCCAGGTGTAGCTCTAGACACTGGGAACTGAGAAGTGACTAAGGTAGAGAGCTTTCCCTCCCTCCTGGCTGACAGTATAGGTGGGGCAGACAGCCAGCCAGCACCTGAGCGAGCACTAATCAACAAGATCATCTCTGCAGGGATGAGGCCCTTCCTCCCTGGGCCTTGCTGCTCAGCTTCAGACACCCTCCAATGCCGAGCTCCCAAAATCCATGATCTGGACACAAAGCCCTGCTTGTTGATAGGCCCACACAGTAGGCCGGTCTCCGAGCTTATGCTGCACCTCCCCACCGAGCACTTGAAAGGTCTTAGTCACTGCCATTCCAGTGCAAGAGCATTTCTCTTTTATTTTAATCCTATTATGGAGTCTTTTATGGAAACCTGCTGTTAGAGCACATCTAACTATGTTAAAGCTCCTCGGACCCTGAGCATGAAAGAACCTCTTCAGAACACAGGCCAGGACAGGGCTACCTTGTTAGCATGAAAATTAAAATAAAAAGGGCTGCTTTGGGGCAAGAAGGAGGAGGAGGAGGAGTTTCCCATACCAAGGCTTTGGAGACATCTCTCCTTGTTCCTTCCTTCATGCTTCAGGCGGCAGTGGCTTGATGGTGAGGAATCTTTCTGCATTCTGCCCCTGCCTGGTGTGCGGTGTTTGAGCAATGATGACTAGTAATATAACTGGCAACCCTGTAGCGAAAGGTCATCCCTATTGCTCTTACGCTCCAGTTGCTTTTTGGTGCAAGTGAATCAGTAGTCAGGATAACCTACAGGTTCACTCGTGAACTTTGGTGATGTTTCTTTAACGAAATGGAAACTTATATAATTTAAATATGCAGGTGAACATCTCCCTCCACCTGCAATTATGCAAATGAAGAGCAGCCCTAGCGTGGCCTGAATAACAGCCTCCCAGAGAATTTGAGTTCGTATTCCTTGAACAAAGTTACATTTATGGGTCTCCAGAAGAATGTGTATTTTGATTAATTATTTCACTTTAGAGAATAGCAACACACAGGTAATATGTTATTTCATTAAAAACTAGAAAATCTCCAAGGCACCTGAGTTCTCTGGGCTTCCTGTATGCCCAGAAGAATATGCAATGGGTGCTGTAAATAAAATTAATAATTGAAATCCACTTGAATAAAAGATGGAGAGTCATGTTTGCTCTCATTTGTGGTGGTGGTGGTAGTGATAATCATTAGTCATCCTTCACGTGTTCCAAAAGGCCAGTTCCTAGGAAAACTATATACAGTAATCAAGCTCTCCTGTAAGGACGATGCCCCGTTATAATCTTTTGGGCCCAAGGTATAATGATAGGTCCCAATGTATGTTTAGGAGTCAATATAAAGAGTTAGAATCATTGATATCTTAATGTTGTTTATGGATGTTTTTATACTAACCACAAAAAATGCACCAAGGTGGTAGCAGATTGTTTTAGAGAGTTTAGCCAAATTACTTTCATATAAGTGTGAATGTATGTCAATGTATGTATGCAACAAGATTCCTCACTGATACGGGAAAATTATATATAATTCATCCCCTTATAGGAAAGTCTAAAAAAACATGATGAGTCAATCAACTCGGGGGTGATAGTTAAATATTTAACAGCTGGCTGGGCATGAGGCAATCAGAATGAACCTGGCTTTACCAACGCATTTGTCCTGCATGTAAGTCCTGCATCAGCTGACTCAAGGTTCTCCTGCAGATGGGAGCATCTGTTTATTGAATAACAAGCTCTTCCTAAGTGCACTCTGTGCATGTCAGTGACCCTGGGCTGAGTGATAATGAATCTTAGAATAAAAACATGTGGCCCCTGCCCTAAAGGAACTCAGAATCTTGTAGAGACAGTAAAACACATACAAAAACACAATACACGGCAAAAAGCGTAAATATCATAAGAGGGGTATGCAAAAGAGCTATGAAAATTGAGAAGAAGAAAAATTATTCATAGTTGAGAAAACAAAAAGCTCTTTGACTCTTGAAGCATTGATGGGTTTTAGACATTGTTGTGGACTGAATGTCTGCCCCCTCCACCCCCAACATTCAGCTGTTGAAGCCTAAACACCAACATAATGGTATTTGGAGGCCTTTGATAGTAACTGGGTTTAGTAGATTAGGTGAGAAGGGTGAGGCTGTCTTAAAGGAATTAGCGCCCTTAGAGAAAGAGGAAGAGCTCTGAGCTCTCTCCACCTTGGAGCAGGCAGCCAGAAGACAGCAGTCCGCAAGGCAGGAAGAGGACTCTCAGTGGGGAACTGAATCCATTGGCACCTCGATCTTGGACTCCCCAGACTCCAGAACTGCAAGAAGTAAATGTTTATTGTTAAAGCCATCCAGTCTTTACTTTTTTTGTTTCTGCTGCCCAATCTAAGACAGACAGGGACAGTCAGGGAAATGAGCATCCCAGGGAAAGACCCAGGAAGTGGGACGCAGAGGTGAGAAAGCAAGGGGCAGACTGGGAGAGCAGTTCAGCTTGTCTGCATCATGGGACTCCTGAAGCCCAGTCATGAGAGAGACAACTGGAAAGGTAGATTGGGGTCAGATCATGACAAGCCACGGATGCCACAATAAGGCATTTGGACCTGATCCTGCAGGACTTGGAGCTCGGTCAAAAATTATTTCAGCAGGAGAGTAACAGGATCAGAGCTTCATCATCAATCACCTCAGCAATATTTTAACCTTAACGGGTGATGGTGGCAGCGAGCTGGCCCCAGAATGCCACGCTCAGCTGCAGAAGGTCAAGCAGTGGGTTGCATGTGCCTCTTGTGCCTGAGCCTGGAGAAATAACTGCTTATTCAGGCTGTCAGTCACCGAGTTGCTGGAAGCACCCTCTGTGTGGGGATGACAACAAACACTTCCACTTAGTACTTTGCAGCAGGATTTTGCCCTGCCCCACAGCTGTCATCTGGGACCAGGACAAAGAAAAGGCTTAAGAGGATCTGAGAGAGGAGTCGTGGGTGCTCCCGTTTTTACTCTATATTTCTGTGAGCTTGGCTGACGATGCTGGTCAATGTGGATTTTTCTTCATAAAATAGAAAAGCAGAACTCTGTCGATTTTATGTGTCATGGTTGATCAATGGGGGTCAGAGTGAGAGCTTGGAGCCATGCTGAGGGGGAGGGACTATGATGCTTTGATGGCTTCATTTGTGTTGTGTCTTCTTCTGGGAAAGAAGGTCAAGGTGAGTCCCTCTTTCAGACTCAGACGGCTCAGGTGACGTCACCCCTGGGCTGAAGAGGCAATGATGGGGGCGTTGCCAGCCAGGCTGAGCAAGGAGAGGTGACATTTAAAGGCTTTGAAGAAACGCTGCACTTTTGGCAAAGGGACCCCACACTGCACCTGTGTTTCCGCAGGCTCTTCACTGGCTTTTTATATCCTCACAGGCTGCCTCTGGAATTGCTGAATGGTGGAAAATGTGAGCACGCCTTAGACATTCAGAAAGACAGCGAGGGTAGGGAGACCTGGTTCTCCCGTAACCAGGAATGTGAAATTCTAGCCCTAACCCTGGTGCCCTCACCCAAGCTCTGTAATCTTTATTTCTGTAATGCCACCACTAATAGTCACAGCTCCCAATTGTCAAAGACCCTCTATACGAAATGTTTCCCTATATATAATTGCATTTGATCCTTGCAATATCCTCTAAGGCAGGGGTGGGGAACGTCTGGCCCTCGAGCCTTATGGCCAGCAAAATCATTTAGTCTGGCCCTGCCAAGGCAACTGCAGGTGGGACTCAAAATTCAATAAATCTAGGAGCTTTTTTCATAGCAACATAAATTCATATTAAATGAATTATATTAAGCGAATGATGTTATAAATTTCCAAATGGCCCTTGGCAGAAAAAAAAAGGTTCCCCACCCCTGCTCTAAGGGCATGATTACTGTCCTTATTTTACCGAAGACATTGAAGCTCTGACAGGTTAGGCAGCTGGTCACATAGAAATAAGCAATAGAACAGACTTGTGCCCAAAGCCCATACTCTTGGTTAACTGCCCAGGCTGTCTCTGCTTCCTCTTCTCACTGTGTTATGGGCAGACCCATCCCAAGAATCAAAGCCAAACCGAGCCACAACTCCTGTAGACAGGTCTTGCAAACCATGAATGGCTGAGCAAGTATAAAACACCATTGCTTTCTAGTCCATTCTGCCTCTCTTTTTCAGGGACACATGGACCTTAGAGGTGAATGTGCTTTCCAAAGCCAAACATGGGCTTCAAGCCGAAGTGTTACCGCCATGAGCACTTCCAGGAGTCAATGAGCCCATTGCTATATGATACACAGGAGTCGAAGAAGTAGGGAAACAGGAGGGGCTACCCTGGGATCCACAGGAAACATTTGACTGCACAAGGAGGCTAAATGGCCTCTTGAGCAAAAAGCAAGAGGAAAGAGACACACACCAGGATACACCTGCTCCGTTTGGCAGAGCAGAGACGGATGTCTCCCTAATCTAGCATCCCCCTTTTCTCTTCCTCCACTTTAAGCTTCTGCCCAGCTATGGTTTGCATGTAATAGCAACACAGTGTGGACATCATTAAAAGGATCGTGACTAGAGGCTGAAATGAGACACTGATTGTCCTATTAAGCAACAGATTTCATAAACAAGTGCACTTCATTCTGCTGCAGCCCGACATGGCTGTCAGAGGAGCATTGCTGAGAATAATGGATCTGCTAGTTCTGCTCTGAGTCTGGACGCCACAGCCCCACTGAGTCACAAAGAAAGAGACCTGCAGGTGGTTTGCTGCAGCCACACGTGGTTAATGAGCCCCCACCCCACACATCACCCCGCCCGCCCTCCTGCCCACAGAAAGCCTGTGAGTGTCCCAGTTGCTGTTAAACTGCTGCGGCTTCAAAGCCACCAGTGCAGCCAACCGGAGCAACGGCCTCCCGAGAAATGACAGATTTAAAGGAAGAAATACTGTGCACTTGCTTGAGGCGTGTTATTTTAATATGATGCTGAGATGACAGCTCTCCGCCTCTAATCATCTGACTCCTGAGTTTTTGCCACGGCATTAGAATTTCTCACAATTTGGGAAAATGTTTCTTTTTCACTCATGCCTGACAGCTGCATGTTTGCAAGAAATATCCGTAAACCTCACCAATTATTTTAAATAAAATGTAAATGATTTTATCCATCAGCCTTCTCTTTCCCCAAAGCCCCGCCCGCAGCCTGGGGTGGCTGGCAGGTGGCCAAGCCTTCCAGGCACGTCCTCCGTGGCTTTGTCCTTGTCCTCCTGGTGCTGACTTGCCACTCAGAAGGTTTGCCTCTCCCTTTGTCACCTGCCTTATGGCGACTTCTTTTTTTAATGGAGTCTGTGATCAGCAGCTGTCAGGGAGGCTGTGTATTTGATTACCTATGCCCAGGTGGGCCGAAGCAGCCGGGCTGGTTTCTGATCATAAGTTCCGCCCCATCTTAAGGTCTGGCAGTTATTAAAGTGGGCATTTGCATGTCTCTAGTTTGCTGATTCAGACAAGGTCCCCTAAGGTAGGTCTGTGCTATTCTCACACCCATTTCTTTTTAGCAGATGAAAAGCTGAAACAGAGACATATTACATTGTAACTAAAGCTACACAGCATGATGAGACTACAGCCAGGACCCACACCCAGTGGACAAGCAACTCTGTTCGTTTCTCCTTTCACAAAACTTTCAATGAGTCTGGAGGATGGAAAAATAAATAAGATAGGGTCCTTCCCTAGAAGCGTTCACAAGGTAATGGAGCAGATAGACAGGTGAATGGTTTGAGCACAATGTGCAAGGCAGTACCTTCCAGGTGAGCTCAGGGAGCCATGGAAACGTGTCCACACTGCCTGCGCCTGTGGGGCGGGGTAGGAGCTCAGAGATGACCACTGTGGATGGTCAGGGAGGGAGGGCTCTGCCTGCGCACAGACAGGACAGCGCAAGCAAAGACAGGAGCCGTGAAACTGCGTGGAGTGTTTCCAGAGCACAGCATCTTCAGGGAATGGAAAGAGGACAGGCCCCCGGATGGAGGGAGTGTCTGAAATTCAGCTGAAGAAGAAGCGGATGGAAGGCGCTGGTGGTTTTTTAGCTATTGAGAGTCTAATGCCTGTCCCAGAGCAGGTGGGAATAAGTTGGTGTACGTCAGCAATCCTTGGCTCCCTGCCCCCACGTAAAAGCAGCCCTAATGTATAACCACCAATGTGTGCCGTTGCCACTGCCCACTGTGATAAACCAGCTAGGATGCCTTCCAAAGGATGGAACAGCCCCTGAGATGAAGGAACCCACTCCTGGCACCTGCGTCAAGAGCAGGGAACTGTGCTTTCCTAAGAGGAACCCCCAGGAACGTAGCCTGCTCATTAAATAATTCCCGCCTGCCCATTCCTGCTCTGCCCACCTCCATCCCAGCCTCCCCTATGGGGCTTTAATAGCTGTGCCTAATTAAGTGGAGTGTGGGTCTCTGGGAGAGAGTGGGCCATCATTAATACCACTTCTCTGTCACCTGGAGAAGCGGTGCTGCTATGCATTCCCCTGGAAGAGGAATGAATCGCAGCCAGGAACCCGCGCCACCCGCCTCCGATCTCATTTTCACCTATGTCTGAAGTGCAAAACTGGGACTTAGGAAGTGGTGTTCTTGATAATAGTGTGAGGCATTTTACATATCTGGGTGAGCTTCTGGACTGTATTCTGGGTAAATAATTTGT
Organism: Myotis brandtii; assembly: GCF_000412655.1. Classification (NCBI taxonomy): domain Eukaryota; kingdom Metazoa; phylum Chordata; class Mammalia; order Chiroptera; family Vespertilionidae; genus Myotis; species Myotis brandtii. Next base: position 139,296 of record NW_005354212.1, on the reverse strand, counting down.
TCTTCTTTCCAGGACCTGGGCTCCACAGCCCGGCTCACCAGAGACCAGTGGGGGATGCTGGTGTCCTGCTGAGAATGACCTGGAGATGTGTGGTGTTCCTGCCAGTCACCTCGCCCAGCACCGCCGGCAGTGCTCATGGGGTGATCCGTGCGCAGGGTCCTCAGCAGAATGCCCGGCAGGTCACTGCTTTGTAAATGCAAAGTACCGCTCCCCGCAAGGCAGGTGCCTGCCTCTCAGCAGTGGAGGGGATGGGTGCTGCAGCCACGCGGCACCTGTGGTATCTTCGTGGCCTCTCTTCCTGCTCCTTCAGTGGGCTCAGCTGAGGTACAAATGGAGCTGTACGAGCCCAAACTCCTTCACATGCTCTACACTTCCAAGGAAAATTAAAATATCTTGAGGTGACTGTATTTATTCTGCCACAGCTCAGTATAATCACAACTATAACACTTCACCGCAGGTTCCAAATGCAACATATTGAGGGCAATTGGACACTGCAAGTTTCAGAGCAGATCCGTGGAAAGTTACTTAGCACAGTTGTCTCCGTAATTGTGATACATTACAGAAGTGTGTGGTTCCTCTGTTCCGCCTCGCACTTGCCTGGGCTGTGGGACAGCCAGGGGTTAGGATGCTGCATGACAGTCCATTAACACCAGCAGGGAGACGGCCGCCTGACAGCGGATCTGGAGCCAGGCTTTGCAGCTTAATCCTATTTGGTTTAATGGATTTGTTTCCGGAATTAGAGGGTCCGGCACAGAAAGTGGATACAACCAGCACATGGAGATGCCTTTGAACTGGCCTGGTGTGCCTGTCAAGTGGGCTGTCTTCCTCTCTTACATCCACATGTCCAGAGCTGTGGCCTGCAGGGCATGCGCATCCTCCAGGGTCCACCCTGGCCTGGAAGCAGCTAGCTTTTCCCCTAGACCACCTCCTCCGCCTCCTTCCCCTGTGCTTTTGCCCACGCTTGGGCTCTGGCTTCATAATCCAGTTTATCAGCAAAGCTCCTAGGCATGAAAGAAATTCAAGGCATTTTAACATACACACTTTTTCTTTAGTTCTTCATTCTGCCAGGCATGTGTGAATGCTCTTGGGCTCCCTAATTTACTCAGGGAAGAACATGGCATGAAATAGTAATACAGTCCAAAGTTAGCACATATCTCATGCCAGCTATGTGCCAGTCAGACATTAAGTGTGCAATTTGTAATTGCTTCTCTCTTCTTCATAACAACCTTGTGAGGGAGCTATAGTTATCATCCCCATTTTGCAGATAAGCAAACTGAGGCCAGAATAGGAAATTATTAAGGAGACATTATTGCCTGTAGTTCTATGTATATTATTATAACAATACTATAATAAATGGTGGTAGTGGCCAGAGTTGAAGGCCTGGACCTTATCTACTAGAGAAGAGGAAAGAACTCATTTCAGAATCAGACAGACCCGGATTAAAGTCTCAACTGCACTACTTACCAGCTGTGAAATTTTATACTATTTTCTTAATGAATCAGGGCTTCAAGATAATTGTACCTATGATTGATTTTAGTGAGAATTATGAAAAAAATATGACATGCTTAGCCCAAAGTAGGTCCTTCGCTTATGCATCTGTCTCTATCTCAGTTCCACAACTCATTAACCCAATATTGTCTGTGGAGTTGCTTGTGGTAAGCCAGTGTCAGTTCATGGTTATTTTAGATCTCATTATTAAGATGTCTAAATAAAAGTGGTAGGACAATATGCCTACTCTCATCTCTACTCAGAAAGGGAATAAAATAAGGGCACGGATCACCAGAATCACCAAAATGCCTAGAATGATTATCTGTGCACTCATCTCTACTCAGAAAGGGAATAAAATAAGGGCACGAATCACCAAAATGCCTAGAATGATTACCTGTGCACAAAACATATTTACAGAGTAAAGCCTCAATTAACCAGAATCCAATGGTGGAATCAGCTAGAATATCTTCTCTCTTGACCAAAAGAATTATGAAATAAGAATAACAAGACAAACTGTTCTAAAACCAAAGCAAGTACCTTGTAAAGTAATAAGCACCACATCGCATCGCTGGATATATTTGAGCAAAGGCTAAAACACCAACTGTGAGAGCTGTTGTAAAGGGGATTAACACATAAGCAAGGTTTGAGAAGGTCAGTAATTTTCAAACATTTTAGCAGCAGAACATAAAAGAAATAAAAGTAGAGCTGCAGAGGGTGAGGACAGGTGGGAAGCTCTGACCCCTCCATGAAGGCCCTGAGGAATCCTGTGAAGCCTTAGTAGCCAGGAGTGAAGCCAGTAAGAAAAGCCATCATTTGCATAATACCTTGTAGTTTACGAAGACTTTCTGTACATGCAAGTTATGTTGTAGGATGTTGTGTGACAGTGTGAGTTCACACTAATATACACTGTGCTCTACAAAACTATACACTTGGTAACCCAAATAAGGTGAGCCTGAAATGATGCAATTGTAACTAGAGTGGTATCACAGGGCCAAGGGAGAAAGATGCTGGGGTTGCTGGGGACAGGGATTGAAGAAGGGACACAAAAACTATCGGCATTCTGTAACTTCTGCCCAAGAAGAGGGGTATGTTTCCAGGAACAACTCTTTAAGTTACAGCAAATGTAGCCTTTAAATTCTCTACTGAGCTACTTTGGGCCACACAACTTTTGTGCAGCTGTCATTTTGGAATTTTTTTAGTTAATGAATAAAAACAAGAATGGAGGAAAACACTACACATTTATTGATAATCTGCTCTGTGTGAGGCTTTTTAAAAACTGTTGACCAGATCTCACTCAGTTATCATAACAACTTTCAAGGTGGGTAACAACATCTTCATTTCTATAGGAAAGGAAATAAAATTTTCCATAGATTTAGTGACAAACTGTCTTTTGGTTATATAAGTGCTGATGTTAGAACTCAGACTGTGGATTTTCTTACTCCAAAGCCCTTATCTTTTTAAACTTACCCTGCTGCCCCATCTGGGAGGGCTCTTTCAATTCAGGATCTAATAATGGCAGCAAAGGGACCAGATGAAAACTGATAAACCAACATTGTACAGTGAAATACTTACAGCCTATAGTCAAAATCTGAGCAAGCACATGAAGGATTCAACATACAAGGCACTAATTGAAACAATGCTTTCCTCATAGACAGGAGAAGAGATGCAGCAAAACCAGCATCTGTGGCATGTGGTGGTCTCCCTCAGCCAGAGGTCCCCTCCTGATGGCTAACACAGGGCGAACGACTGCACACATACCCCTCTCGTGCTACAGGCAAAGACCCCATTCCCTTCCCCCGGGGATAGGGGCAGATGTACTGGTGGGCAGGTATACCAGGTGCCAGGTGACGTGTATGCTAGAGCAATGCAAGGAAATGAATTGCAGACCCAGAACTGGGGAAAGGTTTGTCCTAATAAGGAAAAATGATCTGAAGCTCAGTGACAGCTCAACACCCAACTTCCAGGAGGAGGATGTTTCAGACCCAGGGCACTGATGGAGCAATCCTGGACCAGGGTGGCAAGTTTCATGGTGGCAGATGAGAATAAGGTGAGAATAAACAAAGATAAGTAATTCTAAAGATTCCTGGTCCAAAGGGGCAGGAGGATTGAAGTTATTAAAACTAAAGATAACATCTAGATTTTTGGCTTCAGTAACAAAGAAGATGGTAGTTCCATTATTGGGATAGGGACAACTAATAGGTTCAATGGAGGGAGAATCAAGAATTCTATTTTGCAAATATATAGATCAGATATCTATTAGATTCTCAAAAGCATAACTAATAAAAAGTTTTGGAAGAGTAAGAAAGGAATTTGAGCATGAAATTAAGACTTATTGTGACCAGATTTCTTTCTCTCTTTCTTCCTTCTTACCATATTTAGAGGAATGATCTTTGAGTGGGGGATGAAACTAAGAATCTACACACCAAGTGACTCTAGACACATCCTCTGGCACTGCAGCCAAAACTATCCCTGACAGACTCGGGCACTCACAGGACATGGGCTGGATGCTAAGTTGAAGACTTAAGTTTCTCAGTCTTCCTACAGCTTTTCCACTCTTCCAAGGTTCAGGTTCAGCAGTAAAATGTCAATTTCAGGGCTGCTAACCCTCAAGCAGCCACCTATTGCAGCAGTCACTCATCCCGTGAAGCCGTGAGGCAAAGTTGGTAGCAGGCTCAAATATCGGCCGCATCTCTGTTCTTCACAGAAAGAGTAGCAAGCTCAGCTCAAAGGACTCGTCAGCCATATCTCTTCCCACTGCTACCCACGTGCAAAATCAAGCCATGTGCCAGGGACAGTCTGCCTAACGCCTGAGAGTATGATGCAGAGATGCACACACATCCCATTAACAGGTATCCCTGAACTCATTACTTGAAACATGAAAATCTGTCTGCAAATTGGCCAAGACATATGATTTCTAACTAAGAAAAAAATATGTTATTTTAGGTATTGGAGAAAGAGAGATTCAGAGTTTCCCGCACCTCCACTTCTCTTTATGCTCGTTTTCTTGATGTGAGTCCATATGAATGAAGAATCCATAACAGAAGGCGCTGATGAATCAAGACTGGTACTCCTAAGCTGCATCACCTCCAAGAAGCTCTGAATTAAATACATGGGGGAAATGCTGTACTTACTCCACTCTAAGGGAATGATTTGACCAGGCTGTTGAAATACATAAACTCATAAATTCTGCTAACCTGAAAGTCACAGAAACATATCTTCATGGTTATCTGTGGCTGACTTGAAGTTATTTATAAAATCAAATCAATCCAACTGATGACCAGACTGCTCCTTTCAACAGCAATATTTCAGGTTTCTTTTCCACCCTTTCTCAAGATGTGAATTTCTTAAACTCCTGTGTGCTCAGGTTACCATGACAGAGGCTTATTAATTCTGATGCCTTTATAATTTGGAACTTCAATGGAATCTTCCCATTTGTCACCTCTTTAACCCAGCACAGATTTGACGCCTCTCAGATTAATTTTTGTGATGAATCCGATTTCAAAGAACATTTATCCAAAGTTGAACCCATGCACCTGCTAATGTATTTCAGTACTACTACTAATAGCTATAGAGAGCTTTTTAATTTATATTTCACTGTATATTAAGATATCCTCCTTCAGTACGCCTGCCTCTCCATGAGAACATTTTTCATATTTCAGATTAGAGCACCAAAAACTAGAACTAAATGGATGAGATCATTTTAAATATTATGCAGATACCCACACAGGTCAGGTATTTTAATATTTTCTCATCTCTAATTTATTTCTGTACTTGTTGAATGTGGCTCCTCATATGTCCTTTTAAGGATTTTCCTAATTTTAATGGCATTTTAGAAAATTATTTGAGTATGTTCTGTGTGTAGAAGTTTTTATATAATAGAAAAAGGCCATGGGGGTAATGAATTAGAAACTATTCTCGTTTGGAGTTTTTAGCACAATAAGGACACGTAATGATGCCATCAGTATGTTCACTGATCTTGGGCACATCACTTAACCTCCTTGAAAAATGGATCACTGATGCTCATCTCATCACCATCTACTCAATTCTCCCAAGACAAACTTCGGAGAAATCATCTGTTCCATGCTCTCCCACATTTAACTGCATTTCAACTGTCTCATCTTCTTTTGCCCCCTTTATTTTTCAGTTCTGTCCCCATCACTTCATCTCTAGAGTCCTTTTTTCTGATTTAGGCACCTCTCACCCTTCACCCTGATGGCTGTTACAGCTTCCTACTTGGTATTCCTGCCACAACTCTTCTAAAACCCATGGCTTCCTCTAAGACTCAGACATGATCATACTATTCATCCACCAACCAACCAACCAACAAACCCATCCTTAGCCTCCTTCCCTACAAGAGGTTCAATTCAACTCAATAATCATATCTTGAATATCTCTCAAATGCCAGAAACTCCTCACTTAGACAATGAAAGACTTCAAAACCTACTGGCTGGGCCAAGTTGAGAATCAGATGCAAAGGGGCAGAGCAGATACCCTCTGACCAAGAATATATTTGTATTAGTTTATATGTCTCCAAGGATTTTTTTAACTGACAAAATAAAATGGAAGAAAATGGTGCATTAATAACGGTGCCTGTGTAATAATGGAAACGATAAAATCAGAGGAAAGAATGGTATGGCAAATGCTTCCTCTTTGGGCTTTGGGGATGGTTATGAGCCCTAATGAGGGAAGAGTTTAGGATATAAGCTGAAGAGTGTTCAGGGGAGTCTGCAAGAAATGCAGCCTCATGCACAGAAAACTCTCTCTCTCTCTCTCTCTCTCTCTCTCTCTCTCTCTCTCTCTCCCTCCTCTCCTCTTCTCTCTCTGACACACACACACACACACACACACACACACACACGTAAAATGGAATAAAGATGAGAGCCTGATTGATCTCATTACCCAGTCGCAGATCAGAAGACGGATTCGGCATACTGGCATACTGAGAATTGAGGTGGCCACCCGCTGAGGTGCCTGGCAAACAGAGAATGTTTGGGTGGAGAGCACAGTTGGCAGTGACAAGCTCAAGCATAACGACACCAGAGCAGAAGAATGGGAGCAAATGATCTTCAGTCCAGGTGAGGCAAATGCCTGGTGAAGATGGGTTCCCAGAAATACCTGGGAGAGACTTTAGGCATGGGGTACCCCAAAAGATTAGATAGCTGTAAAAAGCCATCAGAATCAAGATGTTAAATGTTAATGTAACCCCATTATACTCAGCAGTGGGTAAAGCCTAGGACATCCCCATGGCACGCTCATCTCCCCACCTCCTCCTCAGCCTCTTGTGAATAACCAGTGTCCCAGGTGCCTGAAGTCCTGTGCTCATATGCCTCTAAGTCTTTTTACTAGAGTAACTTTCCCTTTTTCTCTCACACATGCTCAAGGGTTTCCTCATTTGACAGTTTCTCCATTAACCCTTCACTCCACCTTATATTATCAACCCTCCCAAAAACCCTCCAGACAGAATCAATCACTCTCTCTATTCTGTCCCCTTGCACTTGGTACATACATTGCACTTTCCAATTTATCCTAAGTTGCTATTTATGTAGCTATTCTCCCACTAGGTTAAAAGCCAGAAGTCAGACTTATTTAGTTTCTAAACTCATTTTATGAGGTCATCTTTATCCTGATACCAAAACCAGGTAAGAATGCCACAAGAAAAGAAAATCACAAGACAATATCCCTGATGAACATAAGTGCAAAAGTCCTCAACAAAATATTAGCAACTTAATTCAACATATATTAAAAGAATCATACACCATGATCAATTGGGATTTATTTCAGAGATGCATGGATGGTTCACCATGTTAACAAAATGAAATATAAAAATCATATCATCTCAAAAAATGTTAAAAACAACATTTGACAAAATTCAACATCCAATTGTGATAAAAATTCTCAACAAAGTGGGTATAGAGGGAACATATTTCAACATAAAAAAGGTCATATATGACAAGCCCTCAGTTAACACCATATTCAGCAGTGAAAAGCTGAAAGCCTTTCCCCTAAGATCTAGAACAAGACAAGGATGCCCTCACTCATCACTTTTATTTAACACTAGAGGCCCGTGCACATTGAAATTAAATTAATTAGAAGGTGGCCAGAAGGGCGGGACTGGGCCAGACTGGCCAGACCACACTGGAGCCAACCTCCCATAGTCCCTCCTCAGGTGGCCGCACTTGGGGTAGCGCCGGTGCTCAAAGGGCAACTGTGAAGTAAGTGGGGTCCCTCGGCCTGGCCTGTAAGGATTGGGCCAAAACTGGCAGTCCGACATCCCCGGAGGGGTCCCGGAGTGTGAGAGGGCACTCTGCAAAGTTGCTATCGCTTGGCAGCTCCTGCATTGAGCATCTGTCCCCTGGTGGTCATTGCACATCATAGCTACTGGCCAGTTGGCTGGTCAGCCAGTCAGCCGGTCGCTTAGGCTTTTATATATATAGATAGTATTGGAAGTCCTAGCTAGAGAAATTAGGTATGAAAAAAAAAGACATCCAAATTAGAAAGGAAGAAGTTGCTATTTTCAGATGACATGATGTTATATATAGAAAACCTTAAAAACTCCATCATAAAATTGTTAGAACTCATAAATGAAATCAGTAAAATTTCAGAATACAAAATACACAAAAACTTCTTGCACTTCTATACACTAACAAACTATACGAAAGAGAAATCAAGAAAGAAATCCCATTTACAATTGCATCAAAAAGAATAATATACCTAGAAATAAATTAAATCAAGGAGGCAGAGAACCTATATATTGAAAACTACAAGACATTAATGAAATGAAAATTAAAGACATAAATAAATGGAAAAATAGTCTGTGCTCATGGATTGGAAGAATCAATATTGTTTCAATGTCTATACTACCCAAAGCAATCTACAGATTCAATGCAATTCTCATTAAACTTCCAAAGGCATTTTTCAAAGAAATAGAACAAATAATCCTAAACTTCATATGAAACCATAAAAAACAACCAAACAACAACAAAAAAACAAATAGCCAAAGCAATCTTGAGGCATCATGTTCCCAGATTTTAAACTATATTACAAAGCTATTGTAATTGAAATGGTATGTTTTTAGCACAAAAACAGACACATCTATAATAATAAAAGTGTAATATGCTAATTAGACCAAACAGCCAAATGACCTACCAGACGTCCTTCTGGATGAAGCCGTGGTGGCAGGGGCTGGGGCAGAGGCGGTTAAGGGCAATCAGGCAGACAGGCAGAGTGGTTAGGGGTGATCAGGCAGGCAAGTGTTTGGGGCAACCAGGCAGGCAGGCAGGGGAGCAGTTAGGAGCCAATGGTCCCGGATTGCAAGAGGGCTGTCCCAGATTGTGAGAGGGTGCAAGCCAGGCTGAGGGACCCCTCCCATCCACAAATTTTGTGCACTGGGTCTCTGGTAAATCAATAAAACAGAATAGTGAGCCCAGAAATAAATCCATGTATTTATGTCAATTCATTTACAACAAAAGAACCAATACTATACAGTGGGAAAGGACAGTGTCTTCAATAAACGGTGTTGGGAAAACTAGACAACCACATGCAAAAGAATGAAACTCACCTATTATCTTATACCATAAACAATATAATTAACTCAAAATGAATTAAGATTTAAACATAAGACCTGAAACCATAAAACATCTAGAAGAAAACGTAGGTGGCAAGCTCGTTGAAATAGGTCTTGGTGATGATATTTTAAACCTAACACACATACACACACCAAAAAAAAAAGGAAGAAAGAAAGAAATGACGGAAGGAAAGAAATGGACTACATCATACCGAATCTCAGAGGGAAGGCGGGTGAGAAGAGATTAATCAAAGAATTTATATACATATATGCATAACCCATAGACACAGACAATAGTGGAGTGAAGGACTGGGGGAGAACAGGTGCAGGGTAGAGGGGGTCAATGGAGAAAAAATAGGATGGTATCTGTAATACTTTCAACAAAAAAGATAAATTTTTTAAAAGCTTATGCACAGCAAAAAACAAAACAAACAAAAATCCAATAACAAAATGAAAAGAAAACTACTAAAAGGGAGAAAATATTTGCAAATCATATATCTGAAAAGGCTAATATCGAAAAGATATAGAAAACTAATACAACTCAACAGCAAAACAGCAACAATCCAATTAAATAATGGCCAGAAGATTTAAATAGACATTGTTCCAAAGAAGATATAGAGATCCACAACAGACATATGAAAAGATATACATCATTAGTCATCAAGGAAACCACAATGAGTTACTATTTTATACCTGTTAGAATGGCTATTATCAAAAAGACAAGAAATAACAGCTGTTGGTGAGGATGTGGAGAAAAGGAACCCTTGTGCACTTGTAAACGGGTGCAGCCACTATGGAAAACAGTATGGAGGTTCCTTAAAAGATTTAAAAATACAACTACCATATAATCCAGCAATTCCACTTGTGGTTATTTGTCCAAAAAAATGAAAACACTAATTCCAAAAGATATCTGTACCCTCATGTTCACTTTAGCATGATTTACAATAGCCAAGAAATGAAAACAACCTAAGAGTCCATCAATGAATGCATGAATAAGAAGAAGTTGTGATATGTACATATTGGAATATTATTCAGCCATAAAAAAAGAATAAAATCTTGCCATTTGCAATAATAGGGATGGATCTTGAGGGCATTGTGTTAAATGAAATAAGTCAGAGAAAAGCAAATACCATATCATCTCTTTTACATGTGAAATCTGAAAAATAAAAAGCTCACAGATATAAAGAACAGATTGGTAGCTGCCAGAGGCAGGGGGTAGAAGAAAGGAGAAAAGTGTGAAGGGGGGAAAAGGTAAAGAAAAAATATGAAAATTAAATGACAATAATATGGTTGTGAAAGCCCATCAAATAAAGTGCCATTTCTCTGTGGGCAGGCTATTTCTGGAGCAGTGCGGAGATCACTGCACTAAGGGAGGTATTTATCCTACTGGGAAGCAGGAATGAGCTAGGCCACAGCTCCCTACACTGATTTAAAGTCTGAAGGTGCCATAAAGGCATTTGTGATGTCCAGAAAACACAATTAGTCTGCCCTGCCCCTTTCAGTGTGTGCCGACTTGGCTCTAACAGCAGAAGTGAGACAAGTGTGTATCCAGTGTATCCAGACATGCCCAATGTGATCTTTTGGATATAGGGAGAAAAAATGTCAACACAAACTGATTTCAACAATAAGAAGTTTACTATATAATCTAACCAGTAGCCTAGAACCAGGGCTTCAAGTAGGGTATACGCAGGGCACTGATTCTGTTTTCCTGTAACTCTGCCTGTCCTACCCCTCCCCAAACTTTCAAATAAAAGAAGAAGCAGGGAGAAGAAATAAAAACCACTTCCAAAATCCCAGTTGCTGTCAGCTATTTAGCAGATAGCTTAGCAATCACATGGCAGAGCTGTGCAGGCCTAGAGGAGGGACAGGAGAATGTTGAGGGAGGGGTTCCTCACAGAATGAGTCTGGCCATGTGCAGGAGTGGCAGGACAGAAGGCCTCAGGGAAAAGGGACACAATTTTCCCAAGTAGCTTTTATTGTTTTATTTTTGAATTAAATTTATTAGGTTGACATTGGTCCACATAATCATAAAGGTTTTAGGTGTGGACTTCTATGTTATAAGATCTGTATATTGCACCATGTGCCCACCACCCAAAGTCAAATCTTCTTCTGTCACAATATTTTAGGACCCCTTTCTCCCCCTACCCCGTTCCCTCTGGCAACCACCACACTGTTGTTTGTGTTCACGAATTTCAGTTTTATATCCCACATATGAGCAAAATCTCACGATTCTTAGCTTTTTCTGATTGACTTATTTAATTTACAATAAATCAGTTACGTTGGTACCATGTACAAGCAATCTAAAAAAAAGTTCATTGGTTCAGGAACTAGGTTTTCTTTCTACTTTCTTATTTTTCTCAGTAAATAACTACATGCGTGATCCTGAGCGAGCCACTTAACCTCTCTGGATTTTCATTCCTTTATGTAAATTAGGAGAGGATAGGACACATGCATTTAATTTTCCTCTCAGCCATAAACTCCTAATTCTACTCCAAATCAGCCAGTTTTCTCCTCACACCACCTAACCAGTCTCATACAATATAATTTAACTTAACTTTCTTCCTTTCAATATTTACAATTTTCCTCAAACAAGTTATCTCATTGAATAAAAAACATTTTTTACATCATGGTGGCTGTATTTTTTTTGCCTAAAAATCATTAATTTTAATAATACAACTACATACTTTGTTTCTATTTACTAGTACATGGTAAAGGAAAACACCAAATTATCTCCTTGCTCCTATTCCTCTCCCTCAAAAGTCACCAACTGTTTCATTACCCTGAGGACTTCCTTCAAGAAAAAATGAGTGTGATAAGATGAAATGTGTTCTAAATTATTTTGTAACTTGAAAGGAAATAAATTGCACTAAGAAAGTCTTTACTTATGGCTATTTCTGTTTTAAACATCTAGCAATAGAAAAAAAAGAAAAGAAAACTTTTAAGACAAAGAAAAATGTAGTCTGTTCCATCATAATATGATCTAGTAGACATCAGACTATAGGAGTAAGAGAATTAAGTTTTAGTTTCTTGCGTTCTTACTTTTTCTCTGAAAACACACACACACACACACACACACACACACACACACACACACACACACACCAAACAAAAAACTGACCATAACCAGAGTTGGTATTCAGCTGCTCTGCACAGGTACATCCATGACTGGCCACTTTTCTGATTGATCAGGCAGCTGCTCTGGGTGATTGGTACTCATGCCATACAGTTATTAAATATTTCATTGTTGCCTCTGCCGGTAACTCAACAATAGAAATACTGTGGTTGCTGACTTGTTTATTTGGAATAAGTAGCAGAATGATACATGATGAGTAAAGGAAATGAAGAGAAGAAGAAAAAAATTGAGGCCTGAGGGAAATTACTGCTGGAATATTTTTATATTTTGCACTATACAGATTCCCTTGATTAGATTTTAAAATTAACATGATTTCTAAGCTACTATGCATAGGACTCTATTAGACAAATAAAGTGAATTAAAGAGCACCTTTTTCTCACTCTGTTTACACTACAGTTTATTATATTTGAACTAGCACAGTTTGGTTGTCAAAAACCTAAACAGTAGAGTACTAGAGGTAGCATACAACTCCCTCTGTCAGTGAATTAAGTCCCTCGTATTTAATGCCATTTTCCAGGCCATTACTGAAGTATTTAAGTGTCTGGGAAGAAGTAATTTATTAACTGAAAATCCAGGTTTATTCACCTCCCAAGGATGAATAGTTTTCACTCAGAAAGTAGTGTAGGTCATTCATCAAAGGGTTTGACCAATGTTACCTTCATTTTATTTAAAAGATTTCTCATGTTTATGTAAATATCAACTTTGACACATAGGTTAACCTGTAAGAAAGAGTCCTCTGTAATTGCTAAGCTTCTTATTGACTTCCAAACTTTCAAATCTAAAATTTATCATTATTTCTCAAGTCACATTTTACCTTATTCCAAAATTAATTTTTAAAAGAGTATATATAAAGCATAGTGAACAAATAAATGAAAAAGGCTATATGTGAGAACTTCTCCACCCCCAAGGAAAAAAATGTTTCTAATAAAATTTCATTTGTTGTTAGAAATGAAACAGAAATAGAAAAGTGGGAACATAATCAATTACATAGTTCATTTTGTCTGTTTGAAAAAAAATGCACTAGCTAATTTGAAAGATCAGTCTTCTTGGAACCAAAGCTAGAGAGAAACTCATCTTTGCATCTTTTAAAAGACCGCACTGTGTAAGGGAAAAGGTTCTCAAAAAGCATCCTTGTGAAAAAATTGGACTTGTTGGACTATGACAGAATAGCTTGCATCAGACCCCACTTGTTACTAAGAACAATTATTAAATGCATTAAAATGCAAAAACATCTGTTTGTAGGCATCAAAAAAATTGAAGCAGCCAGAAGATCTTGGACAAAAGGGAAGGAAGCCAACATTTTGGCCCTTGTTTCCCACAAAATATTTCTTAATTTTAATTTTCCATGCTGAGCAGTATTTAAGTCAGGCCCAAATGTAGATAAGAATTGTCAAGTTGCACAAATCTTCCTGTGCAACCCCTTGAATATACAGGGTGATGCCCAAAAATGTATACACACTTTAACAGCTGACAGCTTTTAAATGAAATGTATTTTAATAAACACTTCCTTTATAATTATTCAAAGTGTGTGTATACATTTTGGGGGGGGCACCCTATAGTTTCTCTCAATCTGAAGACTTGTGAACTAAAGATACAAATCATATGCCCCACACATTCTCAACATACAATGGTAATATCAGGGTGTTATAACTGTGAAGGACACTGTCATTCAAAAGTGGGTTCAAAGGGTTGAGGTGAAAGACATAAGGGAACAGGAGTCACATAGCAGTCACTGGTCTAAAGCAATTCTGAAATCTATTTGGATATATGTGTAGATTCCTTGATTAGGACTCAGTTCTGGGAATTGTTTTCTCAGGCTCTTGGTTCCACCCTCTGGAATTTTATCTCTCCCCTCTTGGTTATTAATTCCAAACTTCCTTTTCCACAAGAGATGGTCTGTGTTTGCAGCTACATAGCTGTCTCAGCCAGCTTCCTGCACGTAAGATTAGGAATCCAGAGGCTCTGTTCATTGGGAACTAACTCCATCCCTTTTTATCTAAGCTTATAATGCTTCTGCTAGTACAATCTTCTTAAAGATCTGTGGGCTTCCTATGAATAATAGTGAGATTCACTCCATTAGACAACATCTTCACTCAGAAATCTTTTTTTATATAGGCTCCAGTCTGCCTTGTGCTGAAAGTTGGGGTGCTAAGAAACAATACCCTTAAGATTCTCAGAAAGATTTTTGTCTCATTTTAAGGGTCTGTCTGTAAAGAATACTCTTAAATGTTTCTGAAATCTAAATAATGTGTCTTATAGCTGCACCCTTATAATCTTCATCCTGAAATCAGGTCTGATACTGAGAGTTTTTACAATATGGAAAGGCTGGGGATAACAGTTTTATTTTTACACTCAGTAAGCCCTGGATCCTTTATATTTTCTCTAATTTCTGCATGAAAATGGAAAAGTTCATCTTTAGCACCTCTCTTTTTTTCTCTCTCTTGTATAATACTTTATCATACATGGCTAAAAATAACCAATTAGCACTTTTGACATTCTTTCTGGAAATCTCCTTACACAGGTTCACTTTTTCATTAGGTACATTTTCTATTGTTCATGTTACTTCAGGCAATAGTTATTCAAAACTTCCTCCTGCTACATAACATGGATTACTTTTCTTCCAGCCTCTAATAATAGCCTCCTCACTGTCCTTCCTGTTTCATCAACAATTCCATTCTCTTGCCTCCTGGTCTTCCAGCCTCTAATAATAGCCTCCTCACTGTCCTTCAATTCCATTCTCTTGCCTCCTGACCCCAAAGCTGATGCCACACGTTTTAAGGTTTTGTTTCAACCATATCCTACTTCTAGGTATTATTTTACATTTCATTTACCCGCTACTGTATAACTAACCACCCCACAACTTTATGTCTTAAAATAATTTATTCTTAGCTCTCATAGTTCTGTGGATTGACTAACTTCAACTACACAATTCATGCTTGGGAGCGGGGGGAGCGGGTCTCTCTCATAGCTGTAGTCATATAGTGGCAGGGATGTAGTCACCTGAAAGTTTGACTAAGCTAAATTTCCAAATGGCTTATGCACTTGTACACCTGCATCACAGATTCTCTCTCTCTCTCTCTCTCTCTCTCTCTTTCTCTTTCCCTCTCTCTTGCCTCTCCTTCTTCCTTTCTCTTCATTCTTCCCTGCCTTCCTTCCTCTCTCCCTCTTTTCCCTCTTTCCCTTTCTCTCTCCCTCTCCCTTCTCCCCCTCCTCTCTCTAATGGAAACATCTTCCAGGGCTTCTCCACGTGGTTTGATTCTCTTATAGTACGATGGTCTTGGAGATGTTGCACTTCTTAACAGTAAACTTCTGAAAGGGAACATTTCAAGAGTAAGTGTTCCAAGAGGCCAGGTAAGCAGCAAGACTTATGCCTGATCCTCAGAAGTCACACAGTGTCAAAGATAATGTACTCTCTTGGTCAAAAGTGAGTCAGAGGGCTATCCTAAATTAAAGAGGAGAGACAATATACAAGAAGGCATGATTCATTAACAAGACATATTACATAGCTTACATAGTAAAACTACTGAAAAACAAAGAGAAAACTCTGAAAACCAATCACAAATACGACATATCACTTTCAAAGGAGCAACAACAGGACTGACGCTAGCTTTTCAAAAATAAAATGGTGGTATCAAGAAGATAATAGCATTTTTAAGTGCTGAAAGGAAATAACTGCCAACCTGGAGTTATAAACCTAACAAAAATATCTTACAAAAATGAAAAAAAGATATACTTTACAATAGCACCAAAAAAACAAAAACAAAAAAACAACAAAACATCAAATTATGCCCAGTCGGCATGGCTCAGTGGTTGAGCATAGACCTATGAATCAGGAGGTCACAGTTCAATTCCCGGTCAGGGCACATGCCCGGGTTGTTGGTTTGATTCTCAGTGCCGGGCGTGCAGGAGGTAGCTAATCAATGATTCTCTCTCATCATTGGTGTTTCTATCTCTCTCTTTCTCTCCCTTCTTCTCTGAAATCAATAACATCTTTATATACTTTTTAAAAGAAGCATTCCTAAAGATACTGGGATTTTATAATGATAAAAGGATCAATCTACAAGGAAGATAAAACAATTCTAAGTTTGCATTTAAGTAGCCTAGCCTCAAAATACATAAAGCAAAAATGAAAGAATCAACAGAAGAAATAGACAAAAATATTCTTATGATAAATATAATTGAATTTCATAACTGACTCTTATAATGCTCTCCACATAATGGCTTCTTGAATAAACCCAAAGCCTAGTACAGTAAAAGCAAGTCCTTGGGAGGGAGGGTAATTAATTTCAGGTGTGCAGGTAAGTAATGGCTTGGTTTCATCTACAGACAGTATTTAGAATATCTAGAAGAATGCAGGGCCTGCATATGCATCAGATAATCAAAATCCCTGAAAAGGAAAAAAATAAATGTTTAAAAGCTTATGTGGGCCTCTTTCTTCATTAAAAAAAATATTTCTCCCCACGCAGCCTGCTGTTTGGTCGTTTGGTCGCCCCTCACTGCCCCACTGCTGGCCTGGTCACCCCATGCAACCTGCTGTTCAGTCACTTGGTCGCCCCTCACTAACCCCCCTGCCGGCCTGGTCGTCCCACACAGCCTGCTGTTCAGTCATTTGGTTGTCCCTCACTAACCCCTCTGCCAGCCTTGTCGTCCCAAGCAGCCTACTGGTCATTACTGTTACTGTGACAGTGTCCTGGACAATTTGCATATTCCTCTATTATTAGATAGATGACTGCATTGGTACAAACACTAATACAATAGAACTGAGTTATATTTTTCCCTTCTAAATAAATAAATACTGTAGACAAATAAATAAAAAATGAATCACATCCAGCTTGCCATAGAGATGACTGGCATATGACCCTTTTCTTTCTGTTGTTTTGTTTTGTTTTGTTTTGTTTTGACGACCATTTGAAATGCAACTGGCTATGATCCAAGAGGAGACCCTTAGTGACTAGGGGTGTACTGTGTTTAGTGATATATGTGTGAAAAATGATGCTTAGTGCCTCGCAGTCTGTGTAAAATTGTCTGTAGTAAAATATGTGTGAAATACTTTGTTTAATGGTGCATGGTACACTTGCCACTATGTTGATTGATATATCTGAAATACTACCAGATCCAAAGAGTGTGACTGTTGGCTTTTCCAGAAAGACAGAAAGGTGTGGTAGGGGAAAAAAAAGGTTTGGGTTTTCAAGTTGGACATACATAGATTAAAATCCCCATTTGACAATTTTGTAACTGTATATTTAAATAAATCATTTAACTTCTCTGAATGTTTTTTTGTCTTAAAATGGGGTAATAATGCCTACCTTTCACATGTCTGCAAGGATTAGAGGTAAGGGACTAGCATCAAGCCTGTTTCTGGGGTACATACTGACATCCACAGCCCAAAGTCCCTTCTCCTTGTGGAAGACCTCAAGGCTTTTAAGCCAAGCTCATTCCATCCAAGTTCAAGCACAATTCCTGACAGAAACTCTATAGACCTTAAAACAAGGTATTTTCACACTGGCCAAATGGCTCAGTTGCTTGGAGTATCATCCTGTACACTAAAGAGTTGTGGTTTCGATTCCCAATCAGGGCACATACGTAGGTTGCGGGTTCAATCCCTGGTTAGGAAAAGAGTTGTGGTTTCGATTCCCAATCAGGGCACATACGGGTTCAATCCCTGGTTAGGGCCCTTGTGGGAGGCAACCAATCAGTGTTCCTCTCTCTCTCTGTAAAATCAATAAAAACATGTTCTCAGGTGAGGATTAAAAACAAACAAACAAGGTCTTTTCCTCAGGCATAAATTTATGCCTATGTTTTTGCAACATAGACTTAAAAGATACTAATATTCAAAGAGTGACTTAGCTATGTGTGGTGTCATTTAAATGTTCCTTTATCCTTTGCTGAAGAAGTGGTAGGTAATGCTTGACTCTTCCTTTTACTCAGAAGCAGAAAAAAGAAGAGCATGTTCCTCATCTTCAGCATGCTCATATTACTCATAAATAAAATATGGATAAAAGTGTGCTAAATCTATTTAAATGACATTCCCTTAATAAATCATTTCATTACTTAATATTCATCTCCTGAAAGTCTACTGGTGTCAAGCAAGATGCTCACTTAAGGCCCAGGTGTAGGGGGTAGAAAAAGGTTCCCTGCTTTCACTTTAGATTAGCTACACACAGACCAGATTTTGATACCCCCTAACTTTACCAGATACTAAGTATAAAAAAGCAAAAGGAGAGGAAAGTATGAGTGAAATAAGATCATATCCTATATTTTCCATTTCTAAACCAGCCCAGAAAACTAAGGGTGAGAAGTTTCTCCCTCGAGGACAACCATCTCCACTGTCAGTGATATTGGGAACCCATCATCTCCCCAGCCTGCTGTGGACTTGGGTGTTCGAGGAGGAGTTCACCAAAGAACAGATGGGGTACAGAAGAGATCCCTTCTGACAGACAACTCGATCCCCAACAGTCCCCCGGCTCACTCCTCTCCCATCCCTCAGGGCAGTGCAGGCATTTATTTAGTAAGAAGAAAGCTCTGTAAAGGGAGTTCCCAGGTCCAATCAGATGTCAACAAACTGTAAGGCTGATAAAACATGCATTTCATGACCTTCTACTCACAAAGTAAACTAAAATTACTAAACCACAGTCTATGAAACATTTTTTTTCATTAACTCACTTCTTTGATTTGTTTTAGAAAACATGGGTTCCAGCCAAGGTTGTCGTTTTGTTGTTTAAAACAACAAAAATTCATAGCATAAAGTTATATTGTTTTTTCTGTATATTTATGGTTAAATGACATCTATAAATGTGATTCATACTCAGTAATCTTGAAGCTTTTAAAAAACACAAACTTGGATACCTAGCTCATTCATTTTTCAAGTTTTTACCAGGTCTTTCTGAGGGAATGTGGGCAATTTGTTGCATGGTATTATAAGTATGATGGTTTGGATCCCAGAAAAGAAAAAAAACAGTAGCTTTAAGGGAGGAAGTTCATATTAGTTGCAGAAAGGTAGTACTCCCTACCCCAGTTTGCTCTTGCTCTTTAGAACAAATGTTAGTAGAAACTGTAGTTCCAAACTTTGTACAGGTTGCTTGATTTATTTGACCCATTTTCTAAAACACTTGTTTGGTCAAATCACAGCAGTAGTCAAATTTATATGTGTGACTTTCATCACTCTCCTATCCTAGTTTCAACACTAGAAAAATGCTAATGAGTAGCAAAAATTAACAATATTCTTGTGGCCAGAAAGAAGAGGAGGAGGAGAAGGAGAAGGAGTGGAGGGGAGGGGGAAGAGAAAGAGGAGGAGAAGAAATGGGAGGAGAAGAAAAAAACAGTTCAAATAATCCACAGAACAGAACTAAATCCCAGAATCAATTAATATAAATTATGTATTCATTATACATTGAGCTAGGTGCAGACTGGGACACTAAGATATATATGTGAACAAGGACACATCAGCGGAGGTGTTATAAAGGTGCTCAGGTGGATAATGTGCCATCTTAATGTCAGTTCCTGTGTACTGAACATTTCAAAGTACATTTTCAAGTTGCATGGCTTATAGAAGGTTTCGTTACCTTTGGGGACCTCATAAAAACAAATGAAATGGCATTACTGTAACCAGAGAGAGGAGGACAAAAGAAAGTTAAATACTTTAGGTGCTTTATATATTAAAACATAGGTTTCTTTTACTTTAGAAAGCTAGTCGTTTGTGGATTTCAGAAGGGGAGAATAGGTTGCAAAAGGGTTAAAGTCACCTCCAAGAATCACTGAATCACAAGCATAACCCCTGACCAGGCCACTAACTGTTTTCTGGTGTTTTATGTAAAACTCAAAATTGAATTTGCCAACAGACATGGAAAATTAAATTCCCTGGAGAAAGTTGCAAAAGCCTACATTTTGCTACAGGAGAAATAGAACATTAATGGAAGTTGCCCAGTATCTGTCTTTTCTAATCAAAATCTCAACAGGGCCCTGAACAGTACATGCCTCAAAGGAAGTACCACTGAGAGAGGAAGAAAAGCTCCCTTGGTGCAGGCCCTGCCAGGCCTGTTAGGAGCATGTGTGATGGATGAGGGATGCTCCGCCAGCGAACAGGTCACATCTGTGAGTGGTTGAACATGCATTTGGGCTGTTCGTATGCTCCTGGTGATTTGAGCAAAGAAACTACCAAAATGGGATTTTAAGGATTCTGACTCCTAGGCCTAGAGACCTAATTAAAATGAAGAACTAATGAGCTAAAGGAAAGACAGGACAGCGACATGGGAAATGCACTTGAACGGGGAAGAGGTGGTCTGGCATGGAAGCTCTACCACTCTATAGCTCTGAGACTTACATAAGTAATTTAACCTCCATCTTCTTATATTTAGAAAACATATAATGCTACCTTTCGCAGGAATGCAGGAAGTAACACTGTACACATGAAGATCTAGACTGATATGAGTAATGATCACATCATCATGCCTGATACAGACATTTAATTAGGAAATGCTCTGGTGTTCCACCGCAGGGATCAGGATGGCATGTTGCCTGGAGAGGACCACCAGGCTGTCCCCTGAAACACTGCAGGGACTTGGATTCATTATCTCTCCCAGTTTACCATAATCCAGGGTCAGCCCATAGAGGCAGACTCAGATCCCTGTTTTTTCAGCACTGTGAAAATAAATCCTTTTCTGCTATAGCAGAAGCACTTCAACCAACAGATGTATAAAACCCAAATCTCAATTTAATTAATTTATAATGAAAATTCTAAATTGTGCAAGAACAGAATTCATGCTTCTATATGTCCAGCCCCTTCTCTCCCTAACAAGAGACCTACATGGAAAACCAAGCTTTCGGCAGAAGGTGGAAGACTGCTTGCAGATACGGACTCGGGTGAGCAGGTAATCCACACATTTCAGGAACCCATCTCTCTAAAGATCCTCATGTGTACCCTGGCCCCAGAGCTTTCTGAGAGGCGGGCTTCGCTCCTGGGATCAGAACTTTGCTTATTGTCTATGTGGCTGTCCCATCTCCATTGTAGGGGAGGCAGACCATTAAGACTGAGGCAGCAGTGCAAGCAGGAAGGTGTCAGGAGATAGAACTGAAAAATAAGCATGAACCAGAGCATATGCCCTATAGAAAAATGTCTACTAAAATATTCATGAGTGTCTGTGAATGCCTTCTGGACCTTAAGTAGAAGTTTTATAGGTTTTCCTGGCTTCCGGTTGGAAGCCAGGCTGTGTTTTTTGGGAAAGACTCTCCCACATTATTTAAAAACGTCTCACTATTAGTCACGTCCCCAGCTCCAGTGGCCTGGGTTAGAAGCGGATCATTTACCATTTTATTACTTTGTGCCTCGTGCAGGGTGTTACTACAGCATCATGGCTGATGGGAGCATGTGGGGTGCAGATCAGGTGGCCTGAGGGCTGGATTAAATGGCACATTAGTATTCACCAGAGCCAGTAAAAATGGGATACCAAGTTTTTGTGAGTTTTCTAAAGGACTCTTTTACTAAAGAACTAGTGAAGTTATTATTACTGACTTTGACATTTAAATATTTGGAATAAGAGACATCAATTTAAATAAAGCAGGGCAGATGAAGAATGATGTTAATAATAAATATTTATTAAGTGATTTCTATGCCCAAAGCATCGCTGTGAACCTTTACATGTACTTTCTCATTTAGCTTCCACAAAATCCCTATGAGGTAGGCACTACTATTTCCATTTTAGGAGAGGAAATCAAAAACAAAGAGTCTGTGTTATTTCTTTTGTGAAAAAAGACATTATTTTCACTGTTTCTTCAGGCCACCTGCCACAGGAATAGTAGAATTTGAGTACAGTGCAAAATTACGTATTCTGTGTTATGCCAAGTCAGAAGGCCTCACAACTTTGTCAAATAGTATCGATCCTGTATGGCCAAGGCAGCATGCATGACTCTTTACGAAAACTAGACACATTGTGGAAACCTGTTCTGCAATGCACAGGTCAAGCCATTCCCCTACAATGCAATGCTGCATTGTTAAGAGTCCAAAAGAGCTTGAGAGAATTCAGTTAGCCTATAAAGTCATTTTAGCCCAATCTTCACACATCACATTACAAAGGGCTCCTCTGTACAACATCCAACAACGAGAATCAATGGATATTAAATTTAGATGAGTCAGAGTCTGAAAGTAGGTGATGGAACAGGCAGCTGGCTGAGGTTTTGCCTTCCTACAGCTAAATATTTCATCTTCCACAGGCAAGTGAAATGACTAGCCCACACCTAATTAAACTGTACAGTGATTGCGCGATGCTACCTTTACAGAAATGATAGACAGATGGTCTCACCAGTAGTAAGCCACAGAAATCAATGGCTGACATTTGCTCGATGAAATACAAATTGAGATTAGCTAGCTGCACTTTTTTATTCAGCAAATTCGAGTCTCCAATCAATTCCTGTGCATGTGAAATTGGTTTTAAATTGATTTGTTTCTTCCTTAGCTAATTACAGTATACAAGTAAATGAATAATCAATTGCTAACTCTACTCTTACTGTATACATTTCAATGAGCAAAACAAGACTGTCAAAGATGGATACTATTACGGTCTTTTCAAAGAGAAGCTACTAAGCATTTACATGTGTTGTAATACATCAGCTATTTAATGATAATTTAAAGACTGTCTTATTTGTTGAATAAATATAACTCTCCCTGCTATTAGTTAAGCTTATAGAAAGTTCTCTTATATTAAGAGCCTGCTTAGAAAAACAGAGCTTAGCCGTGTCTGGCAGACAAAGAGTTTTTAGTCAGTGTTAGCTGTTATTGATGCAGTGGGTGTTGCACAATGGGCAATCCTGAGAAAATTCGAGGTTCAAATCCTAGTTCCTTCACCCTTTGACCCAACAATTCCACTCCTGGATATATGGCCAACAGAAATGAGTGTTTATGTTGACCAAAAAGTAGGTGTAAATTAATTCACTATTCACAAAAGCCAAAAACTTGAAGTCGCCCTAATGTCTAACAACTATAGAACGTATAAATTGTGGCAAATTCATAAGTGAAATAGTGCACAGCAGTGAGAAAGAATGGACCATGGATGCACCCAGCATGGATGAAGCTCATAGACACAATGCTGAGCCAGGCACCAAAGAGGAAACACTGCATGATTTTATGTATATGAAGTTCAAGTAAAGGAAAAAGTAATAGATGGTGGAAAACGTTGCAATAGTAATTACTTTGGGGAGAGTTAGTGCCCAGGAAGGTGCACAAGGAGCCTTCTAGAGAGCTTTGATCTGTGCTGTGTCACATAAGTGTGTACATTTAAAATTCATCCAGTAGAAAACCTAAAATTCATGAGCATTGTTGTATCACAATTCCTTCACTTATTATATGATCTCAGACAAATTACCCTCCAAGCCTCCTTTTCCTGCTCTATTAAATTGGGAATGATAATATTACTAATTCCTAGGATGGTTATGATGTAGAAATACAATAATTCATGTGAAGCATTTAGCACAGAGCCTTGTAGACAATGAGTGTTTGATAAATGTATCCCATTATTATTTCCCTCACTGAGAATGTAGTCACAAACAGGCAGGGTTTAGAAGTTATAAATTGCTTGAGGAATCATAATTAAGGTAGAAGCCAACATCATAAATACATGTGAACCTGGTTTTAAGAAAAACAAATACATTTAATCTTGTGTTTATAAATTTGAGAGAAAGTTTTAAATGCTTGGTTTCTAAATAACATTTCCCACAGAATTCATTCATATAACGTTATTTCATTTAATCCAAAAGATAGGTGTACATTTCACTCTCAAGGTATATCTCACGTAAAGCCGCAGTCCCTCTGGGGCCGCCTGTTCTAGAAAGCTGGCACTTGGGACAGGACACTGACTGAAGACACCACAGGACCTGGAAACCAATTTCTGCAGCAGTCATTTTCTCTGGGAGGCCAGCGGTCAAAGGAGTTAAAAGTACTTACTAGCTTCTTGTCTGAGCATGGCTGAGAATGAATTACTGGTCATGAAAACTGCTGCATTATTTCTTGGGAGAGTTCAGGAGTAAGAGTTGATATTATCATGACGATTGGTGCAAAATGTCTAAAGTTATAGGACTAAATATGAGGACTATAAATTTAAGGTGCTAGCTGGAATAGCAGAGGAGTCTCTAGACGTCTCCTGTGTCTGCAGAAAATCTATACTGTTGGGAATTCTTGTTTTTAGACAGTTTTCATATATTTTGCAATAAATAATACAATCTGCCAATCCATTTTTAGATGCTTATATGAACCAATAAAAGAAAAACCATCACGAACCAGGGAAGTGTGGAGAACATAAGAACACACAGTCCCCATGTATGTGCTGAGCAAGGTGGGTGGACCCTGGCTGCCCCCAACACCCCTAGCCCAAGGAGCTGGCCCTCTGTCTTGCTGCTTCTAGGTCAGTGCTGTCCAATAGACCTGGAATGATGAAAATGGTTGATAGCTGGTCTATCCAACACTGTAGTCATTAACCATGTGTGCTATTGAGCAACTGAAATGTAGCTAATGTGACCAAGGAACTAAATTTTTCATCATAGCACATTTTAATTCATTTAAATTTAAGCAGCCACACTTGGCTAGTAGTACTTGTGCAGATAGTTCTTGCCTGTCAGATCTTGATGAACCCAGACTCTTCCAATTGGGGAGACACTAGTTTCCTGCTCTTACAGACTCAATTCTTCCCATAGTCTGAGCTGATCTTGAAGAAAACAAGACATAATCTACATGCTTCCACCCCATCACCCAGCCTTGCTTCCCCTGGATCTGGTCAACCACAGAGGAGGCCCAGCTGCTCACATCGCCTGCAAGTCATTGCATTTTGGATCCAACCCCTCCTTTTGCTCCTGGTCTTCTGCCTCAATTTCCACCTAACCTGCTCACAGTGAGGAGGAGTCCTGATGGAAACTCTAACCTAGAAGACTTGCTTTAGCTCTTTCCACCCATGCCACCCTGAAACCCCACTTCTGACAGCTGCTATGACTCACTTCAGTGCCCAAAAGCACACCCCCTGCCACCTCCATTGGATTTTCACCCACTGCCAGCATCTGCCACTGCTCCCCCAGTAAGCACTCAGCAACCCCCACAGGTGTCAGGCTACAGAAATAATTTGGTTTCCCCCACCCCAATGGTGCCTGTCCACAGCTTCTTCTTTCTCCCTGCTGGGACTGTGGTTACAGTCAGGGTCCATATTTTTTATCTAGCCTAAAATAATTCAAAGCGAAATTATGTTCCCAGTAGAATTGCAAACACTCAAATGTAAATGAACAGCTAGATCAATATTTTTACGTGTATCAAAGATACCCAAATACAAAATTTATGTTCATTTATTATATTTGTGGCAATAAGTGCTATATCTATGACTCTTTGGTAAGATATCCTGGATTATATAAAATCATCAGGTGCTCTGACATTGACTGTTGACATAATTTAGGGAAATGTCCATCAAAACGGGTAGGTTCGTGTGTGCAGCTTGGCTCATCAATACCTGACAGAAACATAAAGGTGTAAGTTCCCCCAACATAACTGTCTATCTGAGTTGCAGCATCTCAGAACGAAGGGGCTATTTCTGAGGTACATGAAGCTGATCCATTCACTGAAGAATAATTTAATTCATCATTCTGCCCGAGAAGGAGGAGAGGTGGCATCGTTGGCCTCAAGTTTTGAACTCTGTCATATACACTTGGCAGCCCTTCATTTTGGGAGGCACAGACTTGAAAATAACACCCTTTGACTTCTGAATGTTCCAGTTGGAAATTCATATTTCTCAGCTGGGAAACGTGAGGGCAAATAGTTCTTGAAGAAAGTGCAGTCCTGTAGCTGTTTTCATGATGTGATGAGAGATTCTTGCTGCTTTGAAATTCCTGAATTAATTTTTCAAGATCCTTAAATGTTTTTTATTCTGAATGATCTGAAACAACTTGGACATAAAAATGGAGCCGCTTTAAACAGTTTAAAAAGTCATTTTTAAGCAATAGACTTAAAAACGCAGACATCATTCAGTTTTAAGAGGCTGTTCTAGCTGTTTATTTCTTTGTTTTTCCTCTGTATTTTCTACCAGTGACTTTTACCTCCACCTGCTGGTACACTGAGGAAATTAAATGGAAATTAAATTCAACCAAGTAAATGAAATGATTTGCTGGAATCTCTGATAGAGATCTGGTGGGAGGAATGGTTAAAATTATAATCTAAAATGAAGTTTCTGAAGACTATAAGTGTATTTATTAATCCATTTATTCCTTGTGGCAATGATTAAGAGTGAGATGCAAAAACAATAGCAATACCTTCACTAAACTGATCTCCAACATCTAATTCAGGGATCTTGCCATCACCCATGTGTCATCCTTTCAATCATTCCACTAAAAGTTTTACAAAACAATGCAGCAGAGAGTTTGAGTATAAACTGAACCATAAATTATTAAAGATAGGAATATCCTCAGAAATGTAAATTGGTCCTAAATCTTTAGAAAACTTATAAAATAAGTGTTTAAAACCCACTGAAAGTACACCACAGCAGGACGTTACAAGCATGGACTCCAGAGCCGGACTTCCAGCGTTGGAAACCCAGCTTTGCCCCTTAGAGCTGAGTGGCCTTGATCAAAATCCCCCAACAATTCCATGTCTCAGTTTTCCCATATGGGAAATGGGGTTAAGTGACAGTTCTTACCTAATATTATTTCGAGGATTAAGTTAATATTTGTAAATCCCTAGGACAGTTCCTGAAACATGTAGGTACTGTGTAAACAATGTTTAATAAATAAATAAGATATAGCTATTGGATATAGGTAAGAGGAAAGATTGCGTTTCTTTAATTAAACACATTGTCTTGGTTGCAAGATTGTTTGCCATAGCAGCACCTGGACCTCTCGTGGACTCAGAGAGCCTGCCTATTACTATGAAGAGAAAACTGAGTTAAGGCAAGAACAAGCTGGCAATTGCCTAAATAGAGAATAAACAGTAGGAGTTCCGGGAATTTAATTATTTTGAAAAGCCTGGAATGATCTGGAAAGGTAAATTACTGTAAAATCTTCAAGTGTTAAGATGACTCTAAAATTTTCCACCAAGTAAAGCAGCACTATGGAACTTCTAAAAACACCGACGCAAGTTTGCCCTAATCTAAGATGTGATATTATCATGAGAAACAGTCAAAGAGTCGCATTGTATATGCTGGTTAGACTGCACCTTCATTCACGTATTCAGTGAACTTTGTAAATACACACTTGATGCTGGTGATTCCACATAGAACAGAAAACAATATATAAAATAATGTCAGGGAGTGATAAATGCTATGAAGAAAAATAAAACAAGAGGGAGAGGCAAGTTGAGGTATGGAAGGCCTCTTTGAGAAGATGGACATTTGAGCAAAGGCCTAAATGAAGGCAGAAAGTAAATACTATGTATGCATAGAGAAAGAGCTTACTAGGCAGAGGGACCAGCAAGACCCTGAGGTCTGAGATGGAGCTAGGCTTGGTGTTCAAAAACAACAGGAAAGCCAATAAAATAACCTAAATGATCAGGAGGAATAGTAAGAAATCAAGTGAAAGAAGCAGCAGGGCCAGATAATGCAGGACTTTATGGGCCATGTGTGGCTTGTTACAAACACAGCCCCAAAATTCTTGACTAATTTCCAGTGTAGAGGCTTTATTCCTTCCCTTTGAATTCAGGTGGGCTTAAGACTGCTTGGATCAGTAAGATATGATGGAAATGACTGTGTCATTTCTGAGGCTGGGTCCTAAAAGAGAATGTGATTTCTGTCTTGTTTGATGGAACATTCTTGTTTGCAACCCTCAGCTTCCATGTGACTTTCCTGAGGTTGTCATACTGTGAGAAAGTCAAGCCACATGTAGAGGGCACAGGTAGGCCCTCTCCACACTCCGAAGTTCTCAATTCCACACTTTTGTGTTATCATAGTCCACATCTAGATATGTAACTAAATAACCCTTTAAATGACTCTAGCCCCCAGCCAACACCTCTCAGTTAAGGCCTCAAGATTAGAGCAGAAAAAAGCCACTGTTGTTATGTCCTGTCCAAACTGACCCATAGAGTCCATAAATATAATAAAATGGTTGTTTTAAATGGCTATATTTGGGACAATATTACATAGTAGCAGCAATGTAACTGGGTCACCATGGTAAGAACTTGGGATTGGATTTTAAATGAGAAGTCATTGGAGAGTTGAGTAATGTGATCTGATTAATGAAGTAAGAGGATCATTCCAGTTCTTGTATGGAGGACAGACTGCAAGAAGGCAGGCATGGAAGCAGAGAGGCCAGTTGTGAGGCTATTGCAGTTGTCCAAGCAGGAAATATAGTGCCTGGGAAAGAGTGGCAGCAGTGAAAGTAGTGAGAAGAGCATTGATTGAGAATATATTTTCAAAGTAAAACCTATAGGAATTGCTGATGGATTGGAAAGATACAAATCAAGAATGACTGAAGGGCCCCAGCCGATTTGGCTCAGTGGATGGAGCATCAGCCTGCGGAATGAAGGGCCCCAGGTTCAATTCTGGTCAAGAGCTCATGCCTGGTTTCCGGCTTGATCCCCAGTAGGGGGCATGCAGGAGTCATTAATCAATGATTCTTTCTCATCATTGATGTTTCTATCTCCCTCTCCCTTCCTCTCTGAAATCAATAAAAATATATTTTTTTAAATGACTGAAGGATTTTGGGGCAGAGCAAGCAACTACGTAAATAGAGGTGTTATGTACCAAGATACAAACATTCAAGAAAGGGCAGATTTGGGGAATAAAAATCAAGAGTTCAATTTGAACATGTAGCATATCCACTAAATTTACCCAAATGGAGATGTTGAGTAGGCAATTGGATATATAAGTTTGGAGGTCACTATAGAGGCTGGAGTACTGTATTCAAGTCTAAGTGTGCCTCATTTTAGGAAATATATTTAAAAACTACAGGTTATTCAGGAGAAAGGCACCAGGATGCCGAGACACTTCTAGAAGTCATCTCATTAAAAAAACACAAACAAACAAACAAAAAGAAACAACAAAAAAAACAGTTGAAGGAACTAAACAAAGAGTGGGCAAAAATATCCATTATGTCAAAGAGGCACTTAAATCAGTAAGACACACCATTAGGACTCATCTTTCAGGGTAAGTTATCTTCTTTAAGGAACTGAAGATTAAGAGCCTACTTTCATGGAAACTAACACAAAACACCTCATAATTGACTATGATTTTCCTCAGAGGAGCTACCGCTCCAGAACCAGACACCATTACAAAGATTTTGGCCTAAAACAAAACTCCTAGATATTACAGGAAATGGATTGAATAGCATGAAATTGTGTTGGTGCAAGATTCTCTAAACAAAGCAAAGCCATACAAAACCACATATTCATACATTCCCAGCAAATGGCGAGCTGGCCCATATGAAATTTACCTATTCATATGCTATTTCCATTTGGAATGCCCTTGCATGGGAAGTTATCTTTAGTGCTTGTGACACAAAATTATTTTAGTATTAGGAACCATAATACTCTAATGTTTTTATCTTTTTGCATTAATAGAGAAGCAATTTAGTAGAGAGATTAAGAGCAAGAAATCTATAGCCAAAATTCCTGGACTAAGATCTTAACACCAACACTTGGGCAACTTACTTAAACTCTATGTACTTCAGTTTCTGACCTTATTGGATTTCTTATGGGAAATAAATAAGTCAATAAGTGTTAAGTATCTGAAGTACATAGAACCAGCAAAATAATAAGTGGTCAAAAATTTTAGCTCAGTTCGCAGCATTCAACATACCCCACTGCATGAATGCATAGCTGGGACCACTTGTTTAGTTTTTTCTTACTCATGCAGGCAGGTAGTATGATGATGACTTTGAGAGGAGGCCTGGGGCAGCCCACCTGCCGGAGGCGCCCAGTGCCTGTCTGAGGGCAGACCAGCGCTGCCCCGCTCTCGTGCACCGCCCCTCAGGCACCCGCAAGATGGAGCCGCCTCTGGGGTCTCTGGCCCCACGGAATAGGTCACCTCGGCCACCTCCACCCGCACCCCCATCCACCCCACCCAGCAGGCGCCCTCGGGGCAGCCAAGGGGGTGATGGCAGTGTCTGCTGGACTATCACTGTGGTCCTGTATTCAAGTCTAAGTGTGCCTCATTTTAGGAAATATATTTAAAAACTACAGGTTATTCAGGAGAAAGGCACCAGGATGCCGAGACACTTCTAGAAGTCATCTCATTAAAAAAAACAAAAAGCAGTTGAAGGAACTAAACAAAGAGTGGGCAAAAATATCTATTATGTCAAAGAGGCACTTAAATCAGTAAGACACACCATTAGGACTCATCTTTCAGGGTAAGTTATCTTCTTTAAGGAACTGAAGATTAAGAGCCTACTTTCATGGAAACTAACACAAAACACCTCATAATT
Organism: Myotis brandtii; assembly: GCF_000412655.1. NCBI lineage: Eukaryota > Metazoa > Chordata > Mammalia > Chiroptera > Vespertilionidae > Myotis > Myotis brandtii. The sequence continues at coordinate 108,742 of NW_005354212.1, read as the reverse complement.
GACTATGATTTTCCTCAGAGGAGCTACCGCTCCAGAACCAGACACCATTACAAAGATTTTGGCCTAAAACAAAACTCCTAGATATTACAGGAAATGGATTGAATAGCATGAAATTGTGTTGGTGCAAGATTCTCTAAACAAAGCAAAGCCATACAAAACCACATATTCATACATTCCCAGCAAATGGCGAGCTGGCCCATATGAAATTTACCTATTCATATGCTATTTCCATTTGGAATGCCCTTGCATGGGAAGTTATCTTCAGTGCTTGTGACACAAAATTATTTTAGTATTAGGAACCATAATACTCTAATGTTTTTATCTTTTTGCATTAATAGAGAAGCAATTTAGTAGAGAGATTAAGAGCAAGAAATCTATAGCCAAAATTCCTGGACTAAGATCTTAACACCAACACTTGGGCAACTTACTTAAACTCTATGTACTTCAGTTTCTGACCTTCACAAAATTATTTTAGTATTAGGAACCATAATACTCTATTGTTTTTATCTTTTTTGCATTAATAGAGAAACAATTTAGTAGGGTGATTAAGAGCAAGAAATCTAGAGCCAAAATTCCTGGGCTAAGATCTTAACACCAACACTTGGACAACTTACTTAAACTCTATGTACTTCAGTTTCCTACCTCGGAGAGATTCAGAGTCTCAGATTTGAACTTACCCTCTTACTTTGCAACCACGCAAAAGATGTTTTCTTGAAGCCCTCTCTACTGATATCAGAACTGCTGTCATTCATTTCACTGTCTCCTTCTCCACTATCCTTCATATGAGCCCTCACATCTGAATTTGAATATGTAAAGAAGTGAAAAGGAAAGAATTACTCTGTTATCCATAAAAAATGTACAAAATGTCAAACACATTGCTTAGAGACAACGATAAATAATCTGGAATTACCTTAAACTTGCAGCAGATCTATCCTTTCTACACAGGGATGGAGAATGAAAAGGGATTGAAACTGAGCCCTATTTTTAAAGAGGGGTGAGAATAGCAGTTGATAATATTTCACCCTTAGATGTTAAAACTGACAGCACAGCCCCAATGACCCCTATCTGGAGTGATGCAGGAAGACAGCCTTTAAACCCTGGGGGATGCTGGTATTCAAATTGGGCCCATAAGGAAGTTATCAGGGGCAAAAGCAGATGGGGACCATCAAGCCCCCTGCCCCCATCTGTGAGAATTTTTTCCTCTCAAATAAAAGATAAGAAAGTCCTCAAAATTAGCCAAACCTGACCAGACACCGAATTTTCATTTTCCGGGCATGAAAATCTAGTAAACGCTGAGGACACTCAAAACTGTGGGTGCCTTTACCTGGGCCCACAGGATATCGCTCTTTTTTAGAAATGAGGAGCACAGCACACGCCACTGTCCCAGGACTGGGACATCTCTTGGCTGACTGGCCCTCCAGGGCCTCTGCGGAAATGGAAAGGGCGGGCGGTGTCTCCACAAAGAACTCAGGTCGCAGCCCTGAGTCAGCCCCTGATGCTCTGTGACTTGGACCAGCCTGAACACTCACCGCGTGGCACCGCTCAGACTGTGCTCATAAAGCTTCCTCCCCCGCTCCTTAGCCTCGTGGTGGCAGAAACCAGTCACGGTGATTATGGCCACCAGCAGAAGGCAGCGCCTGGCCAAAGCACCCGCCACGGAGAGGTGGGCAGCTCCCCTGCTCCCCTGCTCCCCAGCTCTAAAGGCCCACTGTCCACGGTTGGCGGCAGTGTCACCTGCACCACTTCTCCGCCAGGTGGCGCCTAGTCCGCAGGCCAACAGGCAGGCCAGCGTCCGGCACCATCAGCATCAGCGGGCCGGGCGGCGGGATGCTAGGACAGGCGGCGCTGCGGTTGGCGGCAGTGTCACCTGCACCACTTCTCCGCCAGGTGGCGCCTAGTCCGCAGGCCAACAGGCAGGCCAGCTTCCAGCACCATCAGCATCAGCAGGCGGGATGCGAGGACAGGCGGCGTTTCAGGGACAGTTCACCGGTTGCTGGGTGAAGCGCTAGTGCCAGGGCAGCCATCCCGCGAAGGAGAGAGTAAGTCAGCTCAGCAAGTCAGCTCAGCGTTAAGCCCTGCTCCACGTCCCACGCCTGCAGTCGGGTCACCAAGTAGCCCAGAGTGGCGGGGACACCAACCGAGTCCTGGGGTTGTTCTGGTCCAACACAGGCAGCCACACCATGGCCCAGCCCAGGAGCCGTGGGGAGCAGCTGTGAAGCGCCCCCACCCTGGCTGCAGGTCGGCCAGTTAGTTCCTAGAAGTCAAGGCACCTTCACGCGCACATAGCTCCCAGTGCGGGTCCATCGAGAAGCAGGGGGACATGGCGTTCCTGGGGAACCTACCCCGGCCTCCAGAGGCCAGCAGGTGCGGCACAGGCCCAGTCCTGGGCGGGCTGCTCTGACACCTCGTAGCCCGGACACAGGAAACGCGGCGCATTGTCCCTCTCGTCACCCACTCGCACTGTGTGGGCCCGATGGTGCGGGCACCGCGGTCCTCGGCCACCAGTCAGCTTGCACTTGGCAATGCGCTGGCGGCCCAAGGATGCAGTGGTCACCACCAGGT